>NC_070596.1:31504875-31512375 GCF_027409825.1 Scomber japonicus | reverse complement strand
CTTTTGGGTTTAATTTGAGTTAAATCTCTAAATAATAATAATAATGATACTAATACTACTAATAATAAATATAATGATAATAATTATCATTAAAATCATTAAAATCTTCCACACGTGAGTCAATCAGCTTTAAGTGAGATGAGTGATGAAGATCAGACTGATGCTTTTATAGGTTTAATATATTTAACTTCAGTTTGTTACAGAGAGAAAAAATAAAAAGACTCTGAACTAAAATTAAATGTTTTAATCTTTATTTTCCCGCCAAACATCAAACAGATTTTAATGTTTCATTTTCTGACGCTCAGAATCAAACCTGTGTTCGCGTGAAGAGGCACGTGACACGATGAAGAGTAATCATCATCATCACCTTCTTCATCATCATCATCATCATCACCTTCATCATCATCATCAGGACCTCTGATGTTTATCCGCTGACCCTCTGCAGGGTCGCGCCCCTCAGGTTGAGAACCAGGCCGGAAGTTCATCTGAATTCATTTTATTTTGTTAAAATTTAAATTTAAACAGAAATCAGCCTCAAAAACGTTTAATCAATGAATGAATTAATTAATTAATTGATGGAAAATGATCAGCTGTTTTAATCAGTTTCATTTCCGCTTTTCTCTTTTTATAACTGAATATTTATGACGTCAGATTTTTTATAACAAACATTTTTTTACTTTTTTAATGAGAAAACAACCGGATGTGTTAATAATGATTTATTCTTCAGCTCATTAAAACCCAACATGAGGGGCGGGACCCTGAACAGGCCGCCAGATAAACATCAGAGGTCCTGATGGTGATGATGATGATGGTGATGAGGATGACATCCTCATCATCTGATTAATATCAAACATGATGATGATGAAGAACAAGCAGAAAAAAAACATTTTAATCAGCAGATGATGATGTTAAAGATGACATCATCATCACAATCAGCTGATTAATATCAAACATAATGCAACAACATGTTTAAATATGTTGTTTTAATGTTATTTAAACAACATTTAACCAACATATTTAAACATGTTTAAACGTTATATTTCAGTTTCTGTGTGGAGTTTTGAATCAAACGTCTGATGTTACACTTATATATGTGTTTCTGAATGTTTCATTTATGATTTTAATATCCTGATAATAACTTTAAATAAAACATCAACAGAAACAATATTTCACATTAAACACATTTCTGTCAGAACTTAAAATAAAACGATTAAAAAGTATAAAATAAAATAAAATAAGATTCCTTCAGTGTTCTGTAAATACAATGACATGCTGCTCATCACACACATATATATCTACTACATACATATATACATATATAATACCTATATATACTGAATACACACACATATACATATATATATATATCTACTACATATCTACTACATACATATATATATAATATATATATAAACTGCAAACATTGAGCATCACAATCAATCAGAAGCTTTTATAAAACTAAAGTCAACAGTGTGAATATTACACTAGTATATAATGAACAGGTTTATAAATAATATAATATAATATAACAGGTATATAAATATAAATAATATAATATAAACAGGTATCATTATTATTATTATTATTATTTATATTTATTAAAACTGTAAATAAACAGAAATATGATTTTAATGATTAAACTTCCAGCTGAAAACAACAGAGGAAATATTTTATGGTTTCATTTTATATAAAAATAAATAAATAATAAATAAATAACTGAATGAATGAATAAATGTGTGTTTGAGCTGAAATGTTTCATATCTGCAGATTTTATGATTTTATTACAAACTGAATATTTTTAATTTTTAATCCGTCGGCTGAAACGAAACCGAAGACGTCGACCCAACGAGTAAAAACTGATTTATATATTTCTGCTTAGTTTATTAAATTAAATATAAATTAAATAAAACAAAACTAACATTAAATAACTTCACATAAATAAAAACAATAGAAGATATACATTATGTTTCTTACTGAGCTCATACTGATTATAATAATGAGTTAAGCTGCTTTATATTAAATGGTGTTCCTATTATTTTGTCCACTCTCATGTTTGTTAATGAGGTGGACAAAATAATATGAACACCAGTCAGAATACTAAATATTAGATTATTAAATATTCAGATGATTTCTCCTGTTTTTAGTTTTTAATCTTTAATTTAATAGAAATATAATTCAACCTTTAATCATCTTAATAACCCTCCTAACCCCCCCTAACCATAACCCTTCTGACCCGGAGTTAAAACATGTGAAAGAAGAAAAGTTTGATTTATTATAAAACATAAAGCAGAGAATATAAAACACAGCTGGTGAGATTATTAAAATATTAAACTCAGCAGCTGTTATAATAAAATAAATACATCATGTTTTATAGACTGGAAATAAAAACTCACTCATTTATAAGCTGTATTTATTAAATCTTTATTAATATATTATAAAGTGTTTATTAAATGTTTATTAAATGTTTATTAATATATTATAAAGTATTTATTAATATATTATAAAAGTCACATCTGCAGAATGTTTCCAAACCATTAAACAACAAGTCTCTTCTTATAAAAGCTTCATAAACGGTTTATAAATCATTAATAAACTGTTATTACCAGCTGGTTGCCAAATAGTGATCCCATATTTCTACAGTGAGCAGCTGGTTGCCAAATAGTGATCCCATATTTCTACAGTGAGCAGCTGGTTGCCAAATAGTGATCCCATATTTCTACAGTGAGCAGCTGGTTGCCAAATAGTGATCCCATATTTCTACAGTGAGCAGCTGGTTGCCAAATAGTGATCCCATATTTCTGCAGTGAGCAGCTGATTGCCAAATGAATCTTTTGTTCTTCAGTAAAACGTCAACACGATAAAAACTGTCACTACGTTAACTACAACTCCCAGGATGCATTTCAGCAGGAAGCATCCAATCACAGAGCTTCAGACTGGGTCACATGATCCTCTGACAGCGAGATGAAAACTGCAGATTGAATCTTTAAAATTTGGACGAACAAAAACTACTGCTGAGATTCACCTTTGACCTCTTCATCACACAGCAGCCGAGGATCATGGGTAATGTAGTCCACCAAACTTCAGTCCAAACAGATTTCACTGACATTAAAGTTGAAATAATGAAAACTGGTGTTCAAAACAAAACCGTGATTGTTTCTGTGGTTTTATTCCATTAGTTTAAATGTAAAGGGTTAAAATGTGAAAATAAACGTATGAATAACTTCACACATTCTTTTTTTGTGGACCCAGCATCAAATTTCTGCTTTTAATCCATTTAGAGAGAATATATTAGAGGATTATGGTAAAAATGTCTAAGTGGTGTAACCATAAAAACTTTGTACCAAATAATTCAACTAGCTTAAAAACAGTAAATAGTCAATAAAACACCTTCCTTCCTTCCTTCCTTCCCTCCTTCCTTCCTTCCTTCCTACCTAACACCATATCAACTAGTTTGGCATGATCTTACATCCTTCCTTCCTTCCTTCCTTCCTTCCTTCCTACCTACCTAACACCATATCAACTAGTGTGGCATGATCTTACATTATAACTTTTATATTAAATAAAGCTAATGGAATACTATTGTTCTAAATATTACATTTCATCTGGTTACCATGGAGACCAGGAAACATTTACATGTTTTAAATGAAGTCATTATTAGTATAAGTCCACTTAAACACACTGTAGCTGATCACATATTTAATATCTATCATTCTTTTGTGGTTACACCATTTGACATGTTCAGGAGCATTCAGTCTTTTGGTATAAAATGGGTCAAATGTCATTTCAAATCTCTCTTATTGATCTTTTATTAATATATTGATTATATTGAAGTGGTCGTAACCTCCATGATGTCTTGCTGCGGAGTTCAGTCTGAATTTACACGCTCTGAGTTTATTCCAGGTGGAGTTAACATGCTCCGAGCTGACTGCAGGTGGAGTTAACATGCTCTGAGTTTATTCCAGGTGGAGTTAACACGCTCTGAGTTTATTCCAGGTGGAGTTAACATGCTCTGAGTTTATTCCAGGTGGAGTTAACACGCTCTGAGTTTATTCCAGGTGGAGTTAACACGCTCTGAGTTTATTCCAGGTGGAGTTAACATGCTCCGAGCTGACTGCAGGTGGAGTTAACACGCTCTGAGTTTATTCCAGGTGGAGTTAACATGCTCTGAGTTTATTCCAGGTGGAGTTAACATGCTCTGAGTTTATTCCAGGTGGAGTTAACACGCTCTGAGTTTATTCCAGGTGGAGTTAACATGCTCTGAGTTTATTCCAGGTGGAGTTAACACGCTCCGAGCTGACTGCAGGTGGAGTTAACATGCTCTGAGTTTATTCCAGGTGGAGTTAACATGCTCTGAGTTTATTCCAGGTGGAGTTAACACGCTCCGAGCTGACTGCAGGTGGAGTTAACACGCTCTGAGTTTATTCCAGGTGGAATAAACTCTGGAGTTAACATGCTCTGAGTTTATTCCAGGTGGAGTTAACATGCTCTGAGTTTATTCCAGGTGGAGTTAACACGCTCCGAGTTTATTCCAGGTGGAGTTAACACGCTCTGTGCTGACTGCAGGTGGAGTTAACATGCTCTGAGTTTATTCCAGGTGGAGTTAACACGCTCCGAGTTTATTCCAGGTGGAGTTAACATGCTCTGAGTTTATTCCAGGTGGAGTTAACACGCTCTGAGTTTATTCCAGGTGGAGTTAACATGCTCTGAGTTTATTCCAGGTGGAGTTAACATGCTCTGAGTTTATTCCAGGTGGAGTTAACACGCTCTGAGTTTATTCCAGGTGGAGTTAACATGCTCTGAGTTTATTCCAGGTGGAGTTAACACGCTCCGAGTTTATTCCAGGTGGAGTTAACATGCTCTGAGTTTATTCCAGGTGGAGTTAACACGCTCTGAGTTTATTCCAGGTGGAGTTAACATGCTCTGTGTTTATTCCAGGTGGAGTTAACATGCTCTGAGTTTATTCCAGGTGGAGTTAACACGCTCTGAGTTTATTCCAGGTGGAGTTAACATGCTCTGAGTTTATTCCAGGTGGAGTTAACACGCTCCGAGCTGACTGCAGGTGGAGTTAACATGCTCTGAGTTTATTCCAGGTGGAGTTAACACGCTCCGAGTTTATTCCAGGTGGAGTTAACATGCTCCGAGCTGACTGCAGGTGGAGTTAACATGCTCTGAGTTTATTCCAGGTGGAGTTAACACGCTCTGAGTTTATTCCAGGTGGAGTTAACATGCTCTGAGTTTATTCCAGGTGGAGTTAACACGCTCCGAGCTGACTGCAGGTGGAGTTAACATGCTCTGAGTTTATTCCAGGTGGAGTTAACACGCTCTGAGTTTATTCCAGGTGGAGTTAACATGCTCTGAGTTTATTCCAGGTGGAGTTAACACGCTCCGAGCTGACTGCAGGTGGAGTTAACATGCTCTGAGTTTATTCCAGGTGGAGTTAACACGCTCTGAGTTTATTCCAGGTGGAGTTAACATGCTCTGAGTTTATTCCAGGTGGAGTTAACACGCTCCGAGCTGACTGCAGGTGGAGTTAACATGCTCTGAGTTTATTCCAGGTGGAGTTAACATGCTCTGAGTTTATTCCAGGTGGAGTTAACACGCTCCGGGCTGACTGCAGGTGGAGGTGAACATTGCTTGCATGTGTTCCAGATGTAGTGAAACTCCTCGGGGACGTCGGCAGCAGCTGCTCTCGTTTCTCTGCCAGCTGACAGGAAACTAAACGCTGCTGATTCACATTCAGACTCAACACTTTAGTTTCTGCTGGTTTTTATATCAAGATTCAAGATTCAAGATTTCTTTATTTAGTCCCGAAGGAAGGTACGGGCTGCTACAGTACGTCTAACACAGGGATGTCAAACATACGGCCCGTGGGCCAGATACTGCCCGCCGAGGGGTGTGATCCGGCCCACTTGCCATCCTATATTATTTTCCTTCCTTCCATCTGTCCGTCCTTCCTTCCTACCTTCCTTTTTTCCTTTCTTCGTTCGTTCCTTCCTCCCTTCCTTCCTTCTATCTGTCCTTCCTTCCTTTCTTCCTTCCTCCATTCCGTCCTTCCTTCCTTCTTTCCTTCCCTCCTTCTGTCTGTCCGTCCTTCACTATCTCTCTTTCCTACCTTTCTTCCCTCCTTCCTTTTGCCTGTCTTTCCTTCCTTCCCTTCTTATTTCCTTATTTCCTTCCTTCCTTCTTTCCTTCCCTCCATTTTTTTAATGATCCGGCCCACATGAGATCAAATTGGTCTGTATGTGGCCCTTGAATGAAAATGAGTTTGACTCCTCTGGTCTCACACATCACATGACAAGAAAGAAAAAGACTAGTGCAGAAACACACGAGTGCGAACAGAGCTAACAGTGCTAACAGTGCTAACAGTGCTAACAGAGCTAACAGAGCTAACAGTGCATTGACATAAGGTGCACACATTGCATCACATTACAGACAGGAAGCCCCTCGTTAGCGGCCTGAGTTTAACAGAGCAATAGATAATGGGATGAATGAAAGCTTATATCTGTTCAGGTGTCTTTACTTGTTTTTAACTGGGACTCTTCTATTATTACATCATTATAATTCTGCTGTAATTAATAATGTATTGATTGATCAGTGAATGAAGCCCAGAGAACATGTTCAGATGTTTAATTAGTGAACGTATAGTGATAAATGAGATTGATTGATTGATTGATTGATTATCAGAGTGAGTAGCAGGTATGATGAGGCTCAGCTGGACTACCAGCAGGTTAAACCATCTTTAGAGTAAGAGACTGAAACTGAATGAACTGAGTGGGAATAAAAATATCATTCTTCTTATTCTGGAATAAATAATTATAAACGATCTCTAGCTACAGAAGGAAGGTTTTTAAATGATATAAAAATGAGTTACATGTGTATTTTTTGCAGCGTGTGTTCAGCCTTTAAACATAAATACACTCACACACACACACACACACAAACACACACACACACACACACACACACACACACGCCAAAAACAAGGTGTAATGATAAAGTTCTCTCATCCTGAAGTCAGATTTAATCATTTTAAGTCAAATATTTAAAACACTTTTCTTCTTTTGTACTCATTATAAACCATAAACGTGAGTAAATGTTTAATTCTAACGAGCTGAGCACCTTTAATTACTGTCACGATGATATTAAAACAGTAATTCTCTGTGTTAGTCTTCAGCAGGCAGAAGGAAATAACGTTTTAATCCTTCTCTAAAGCCTTCCTCCAGCGCTGGGTGAGGATGACGAGCAGAAACTGCCTCCCACCTGTTGTCTGGCAGCGGCTCTACCTGTTGACTCCTCACTAAATCTTTGCTGTTTGGCTGCGTGACTAATGTGTTAGCTGATCTTTATAAAGAGCCCATTGACGGCGGCTCTCAGTTGACCGTGTACTACAAGAGATTACACACACAAGGACATGTGTGACGGGGGGCCGCGGCTCCCACAGGCTGCGGCCCTTATCTCGCTCTCACCTCGCTCTGGAGTCCCGAGATAAGCAGCGCCTCG
>NC_070596.1:31352010-31504675 GCF_027409825.1 Scomber japonicus | reverse complement strand
GAAGAAGCTGCTGGAGAAAGTTTCAGTGCTGCACATTTTGAGCAATGAGCCGCTCGGCCAACAACGTCTCCTAGAAATGATCTTTGTTTGCTGCTAAATGGAAACAGCAGATATGTTCTGAAGGAAATGTCATGCTGCCTGGATGAAGCTTTTATATCAACATCATGAGGACATGTTGCTCATTAAGGTGTCTGCAAAGTCTCTAAATGTTGCTACTGAATGTAAATGTCCACTGACACATTTGCTTTGTTTTCTATAATATGTGAGTATTTGAATGAGGCTTCATGTTACAGTGAGCCTGTAAAAAGAAATCATTCTATGATGGGACAAACTGACCAAAGAGTCTCTATATGGGTTTAGTTTACAAGGCAGTTTTATTCATTTAGCTCATTTTATACACAATGACAACTAAATGTGCTTTACATAAAACAAACATTTAACAGTAAGAATTGGAAACAAAAAACATAAAAACAATTTAAGAAATAAAAATAAAACCCAATAATAGTAAACACACACACTAATAATAAAAACGATATACAGAAAAATAGAAAGAGAGAAATAAAATGCTAGAATAGAGCATTAAATCTAAGATTGCAGCATAAAATAATGATTAGCTTTAAAATCATTAAAAGGACATAGAGTGCAAATGAAAGATTAAAATGTAAAGTGCTTTAAAAGAGCTCAATCATAAGCTCAGGAGAAGAGAAGTGTTTTTAACCTGGATTTAAAAATGATTTCAGTTCTGCTGGTAGTTTGTTCCAGTTGTGTAAAAGCTGCTTCACCATGTTTAGTTTGAACTCTGGGCTCAACTATCTGACCTGAGTCAGTAGATCTCAGAGCTCTGGGCTCAACTATCTGACCTGAGTCAGTAGATCTCAGAGCTCTGGGCTCAACTATCTGACCTGAGTCAGTAGATCTCAGAGCTCTGGACTCAACTATCTGACCTGAGTCAGTAGATCTCAGAGCTCTGGGCTCAACTATCTGACCTGAGTCAGTAGATCTCAGAGCTCTGGGCTCAACTATCTGACCTGAGTAAGTAGATCTCAGAGCTCTACTGGGTTTATATTCTACTAACATGTCATTCATGTATTCTGGACCTAAACCATTCAGTGATTTGTAGACCAGTAGCAGAACTTTAAAATCTCTTATTTAGCTGACTGGGAGCCAGTGTAAAGACTTTAGAGCTGACTGGGAGCCAGTGTAAAGACTTTAGAGCTGACTGGGAGCCAGTGTAAAGACTTTAGAACTGACTGGGAGCCAGTGTAAAGACTTTAGAACTGACTGGGAGCCAGTGTAAAGACTTTAGAGCTGACTGGGAGCCAGTGTAAAGACTTTAGAGCTGACTGGGAGCCAGTGTAAAGACTTTAGAACTGACTGGGAGCCAGTGTAAAGACTTTAGAGCTGACTGGGAGCCAGTGTAAAGACTTTAGAACTGACTGGGAGCCAGTGTAAAGACTTTAGAACTGACTGGGAGCCAGTGTAAAGACTTTAGAGCTGACTGGGAGCCAGTGTAAAGACTTTAGAGCTGACTGGGAGCCAGTGTAAATACACAAATAAACTTATCTTATTTTACAATAATTAATCTCTGATGTTAATTAGTAACGTGTATGAATGGGACACATGTATTTGATTTAGTTAAATGGTAAAGTCCGTCCCTAACACTAGGGGAGGACGTGCTGTGTGTGTATGTGTGTGTGTCTGTGTGTGTGTGCGTGTGTGTCTGCGTGTGTGCATGTGTGTGTGTGTGTGTATGTGTATGCGTATGCGTGTGTGTGCGTGCGTGCGTGCGTGCGTGCGTGCGTGCGTGCGTGCGTGCGTGCGTGTGTGTGTGCGTGTGTGTGTGTGTGTGTGTGTGTGTGTGTGTTACTCACCACTGCTCCATGCTGCTGTCTGACAGAGAGACTCCACACGCTGAGGATGAAACAGGTGTGTTGGTATCTGTGTGGGACAAAATGAAAAACTATCATAAAGTGAAATAAAGGTGTGAAGAAGCTGCTGGAGAAAGTTTCAGTGCTGCACATTTTGAGCAATGAGCCGCTCGGCCAACAACGTCTCCTAGAGATGATCTTTGTTTGCTGCTAAATGGAAACAGCAGATATGTTCTGAAGGAAATGTCATGCTGCCTGGATGAAGCTTTTATATCAACATCATGAGGACATGTTGCTCATTAAGGTGTCTGCAAAGTCTCTAAATGTTGCTACTGAATGTAAATGTCCACTGACACATTTGCTTTGTTTTCTATAATATGTGAGTATTTGAATGAGGCTTCATGTTACAGTGAGCCTGTAAAAAGAAATCATTCTATGATGGGACAAACTGACCAAAGAGTCTCTATATGGGTTTAGTTTACTTTGTTCAAGTTCACATTAGCATCACATGCAGTGTGCACATTGGAAGTTATTGGTGTGTGTAATCATTCCTCCTGTCCACACTGGCTGTGACCTGATTCCTTCCTACAGATACTCAAATATCACACATGACTTCTGAGAGAAATCACAGTGTAAAGTTGAACTGAAGCTGATATAAAGATGTGAACAAAGTTACAGCTCTGTAATTCATGTGTGTGTTGGTGTTTGTGCTGAGCTGCAGAGGAGGAACATTAACACAGAGAGGGAGTTTAGTACTAAAGACATGTGGAAGCTTCTGAGAGAGCCTCTTGATGCTCAGACAGCTCTGTCTCATTAACACTAAATCATTTGTACACTGTGTGAGAGAGAAGGATCTGCTGAAGAGCTCCTGTTATTATAAATGTTAATGTTTAACTTTATAAAACTAGACAGTGCTAAAGAGAGATATAATTTTCTCCACATTAACAGCTATAAACTACTACAATGAACTGAAGACTTTTGATGTGTTTCTTCTATTTGCTGTTTGGATGTAAGCTAAAGTGAGTTCAGAACTTGTGATAAATGTTTCAGTTGAGTGAAATAAATGTCTAACAGCATGTTTCTCTGACAGTAACGTCTAGCTCTCAGTCAGTGACAGCAGTAATCTTAGTGAGTAATAATACTATAATGAATAGTTAACATTAGGTTAATAAAATCACTTTATTATTATACTTTATTTATTGACTTTGTTTCACATTGAATAATCAACAGTTTGATATTTAACCTCCAGTTAAATTCAAAGAAGTGGGAGAAAATGTCATATTTAACTGTTGAGAACTGGTTTGATGTTTATTATAAGTTTATATTGTGAGTCCAGTTACTATAACTGTGTTAGTTCATCATCAATACACAGTTCCATACATTCATATATTATTCTGTGAAATCATTATTACATACAGTAATTCATATTTTTCTTACAGCATTTGTCTCCTAACATCCTGACACTGAAAGTATTTCATGATTCTTCTTTCAAAGTTTTCTTACCTGTGTTGTTGACTTGAAGCTCTGAGATGCTGAGGAGGAAGAGCAGAGAGGAGGAAGAGCTCAGAGCTTTATAACAGCAGCCACCGTCCACACCTATCTGGTGAGAAGTCACATGATTTCACAGAAACAGTCTGAGACCCTCAGAAAGAAGACAGACAGATATCTGATGGACTTCATGCAGTGAATTCTTCAGCTCACTGAGGAATGCTTCTTTATGCTGTTTTATGAATGAATGAACATTACTTATTGTTTACAGTGAGATTATATTATCAGCTGTAAATCCATATATTGATGAAGCAAACATGTTTGAACTGATGTGAATATGACAGAGAGAGAAACACAGAGAGATCTATAACAGACTAAATGTACAGAGCCTGAGAGCTGTGTTACTGATTTCATATCATATTATATATTTATGTATATTGTGTGTTTGGTGTGTTGCATTCAGTCAGCTGAATCACTCTATAAAACATTATAACATCTAATCTCTGTGGATTGATCAAGTTGACCTTAATGAATAAACTTCATGACTTGAGAACCATTTTCAGTATTTCTCGTCTGGTCATCAGAGGATTTCAGGATGTAGTTTGAAGAGTTTCTACTGAAACATTCATTAATGTTCAATGTGTAGAGAACTGTGGAGCAGCTGCACTGATCAATGTGAACTCAGTGATTACATCATTTACTTTAACATTAAAACTGGTTATCAGGTGTGAAGTCATAAAGTTTATTCATTCAGGTTAATGTCCTAGAACATCTAATCTACAGAGATTAGATGTTGTAACTTTTTATAGAGAGACTCAGAATGAAACAGAAAGTATCAGCAGCCTGCAGTCACACTCTATTGATCAAGTTCAATGTGATTTTAAATGTTGCTTTACAGTGGCAGAGCTACACAGAGGTCTGCTAACCTCACTTCTTTATAACTCCACACTTCAACATGTTTTACTTTATAAACCTGTCATCTTCAGCTCACTGACATCATCAGTGACATCATCAGCACCCTCTTTATAATAATACTAACAACAACAACAACACCTTTATTTGTATAGCACCTTTCATACACACAATAAATGCAGCTCTAAGTGTTTTACAACAAAATGAATGACACACACCAAGAGCTTCACATAAAAGCAGCATAAAGCTGTGATGAAGAAGAACAACAATTAAAAAATTAAAAAATAGATTTTGTCCTGATTTGCCTGATTATCAGTTGTCCCCACAGCATCAGACCTTTTCACTGGAGGCATTTCACTCCCTCACTGGCTTCTGCTTCCCTGGGATGTACAGAAGGTAAGTATGAGTACTGCTAAAACTCTAGATACACTTTATTGCAGGGCTGTTGTATTTTGCATGGCTTGGTGCAGCTTGTTGTTCTCTAATGTTTCCTTTACTTCCTTCACAAGATAAATTAGCTTTTACAAATTTTCCACGTTGTTTTTTCTTCTGGGTTTTTTCACTTATGTACAACTTATGACAGGTACGTTCTACTTTTACTGCGGACTTCTCTTGGCAGGGGTCGACAATATAAATGGCCCGGTGGCCCGACGTACTTTTAAAACCGTCAGGGCCACCAGAACGCTCCAACCACTGGCCCGATGGGGCCAGTAAAAATACTGCCCTTGATTAAAAAAAACAAACAAAAGAAAAACAAGTAAAAAAAATCTAACTTCACATTAATTCCCCGTGGTTCCAATGTTTTGCGATGATTTCTGTTAAATCGTCTCGGTAACTATACCGCTAATACTTTACGTGATCCCGATCAAAGACAGCCGTCAATGCAACCAGACTGTGCTCTCCGTGGGACGTAAACACACCTCGCTCGCTCCCGCAGAACGCGCGCGGCCGCTCAGTGCAGCTGCTGATACCGTGTATTTCGTGGATCATTAAGCTTGTTACAGCTTCTACCTGTTGAGAAGATCTCAGTCAGAAGTATGAGATGAGGAGAGAAGCAGCAGCAGGTTAACCTCAGGTCTCTACACTGAGAGTCTGAGGTAGGAGCAGCGGAGGAATCTAGCGCAGCTATGGAAGCCTAATGATGCCAAAAGTAAAATGAGTCACTAACAAATTATAACACAATTTATATTTTGTTCTACTTGTGTATTTATGTGATACAGGATTTGTGCAATTTACTTTTATTTCTGTGTTGTTTTATTTATTTTATATTTATTTTATTTTATGTTATAATTTGTGAGAATTAGATTCTTTATTTAATTTATATTTATATATTAGAATTGTTTCTACTCTTTATAATTTACTTTTTAGTATTTGTGATTTATCTAACTTAGGTATTTATGGTTGTTATTTCCATTAATATCAAAATTATCAATATATAAAATATCTATATGGGGAAACCTTTTACAGTGCTGCATGCTGCATAGGATAATTATATATTTAGAAAGTAGAACTGAAGTGATTCATTATAAGATGATTAGTTAAAACATTTCAATTCCATTTTGTGAATTTCAAATAAAAGAACAGTCATTTATTTCCTCATTGAAGTTTTCTTAAAAATATAGTTAAAGTCTCGTCTTGATCTTGTGAACCCAATATCGTGCCTCGTCTCGTGAGCTGAGTGTATCGTCACACCCCTACACACTATACACACCCCTATGAAATACAAATACAATAGTAAAGCAACGTTTTGGTTTTGGCTAGTAAAAAATCTGGTTGGCTAGTAACTTTTTTGATCTACTAGCCACTTGGCTAGTAGATCAAAAAGTTAATTTCAAGCCCTGGATGCAATTATTTTAACAGGCAATTAACGATAGACACTTGCTTTATAGAAATGTAGAGTGGCTAGTTTTATATATTTACAAAGGATGAGCAGTAAAAATTATTTTTTTATTTCTTGCTTGTTTATTTGAGGAGTTCTCCACTCTACAAGGGCCATGTAGCAGAGCGGGCTACTGGCTTTGACCCTCATGAAAAGAGCATCGCACACCAAAACTGCTTTAAAAAGAAGAAGGCAGAGAATGTAACATCTCCTGTGTTAGCTTGTGTGCATGTCAATAGTGAAATGGCAGCAGGGTTCAAAAAACAAATGGAAAACATGTTCCACACAGCCTATTATGTGCTGAAGAAAGAAAAGCCATTTACTGAATTGTTCTTTTTCGTGATTATTGGGATCTATACCTGACGTTGACCTGGGCCAGTGGTTACAATAGTCGGGCCAGTGATCTTCAAAAGCCACTGGCCCAGAGGGCCAGTGGCAAATTTTCCTTATTGTCTACCCCTGCTTGGCATCACTGCATTTCAACAGCAGAGAGGAACCAGTGTGTTATTATGTGGTTCACTACCCAAGGTCTACCACGGTGGCTGGCTAGTCCATCCTGTCGAGGAAAAGCCATCATATGGTTAGCAGTTCCTAAATGTCCTTTATTATGTGAGTCAGTCCATAAGTCAACAAAAATGAATGTGAACTTTTGTTTCCTTCCCTCAGCATATTCTGACTGGTCATTTATTATTTATTATATATTAGTGTTGTTTTATTTATATATATTTTTAGCCTGAGTCTGTGATATCTTTATTATAGCTTTTCTAGACTTACTCATTGTATTATACGCTGCTGGACCTGAGTACAATTCATTTTCATGTAAAATGACAAATAAACTTGAATCTGAATCTTCTGTTAAAGTTTACTTGACTTAATATATTGTATATATTCTATTTTTTTGGCTTCTTTTACTATGTATTATTTTCACTATTTTAAAATTAATTTCTTCCCTCTTTATTTTTGTTGTGAAACTCTTGATGTGTGTCATTTATTTTGTTGTAAAACACTTAGAGCTGCATTTATTGTATGAAAGGTGCTATACAAATAAAGTTATCATTATTATTATTATTATTATTATAAAGAGGGAGCTGATGATGTCACTGATGATGTCAGTGAGCTGAAGATGACAGGTTTATAAAGTAAAACATGTTGAAGTGTGGAGTTATAAAGAAGTGAGGTTAGCAGACCTCTGTGTAGCTCTGCCACTGTAAAGTAACATTTAAAATCACATTGAACTTGATCAATAGAGTGTGACTGCAGGCTGCTGATACTTTCTGTTTCATTCTGAGTCTCTCTATAAAAAGTTACAACATCTAATCTCTGTAGATTAGATGTTCTAGGACATTAACCTGAATGAATAAACTTTATGACTTCACACCTGATAACCAGTGTTAATGTTAAAGTAAATGATGTAATCACTGAGTTCACATTGATCAGTGCAGCTGCTCCACAGTTCTCTACACATTGAACATTAATGAATGTTTCAGTAGAAACTCTTCAAACTACATCCTGAAATCCTCTGATGACCAGACGAGAAATACTGAAAATGGTTCTCAAGTCATGAAGTTTATTCATTAAGGTCAACTTGATCAATCCACAGAGATTAGATGTTATAATGTTTTATAGAGTGATTCAGCTGACTGAATGCAACACACCAAACACACAATATACATAAATATATAATATGATATGAAATCAGTAACACAGCTCTCAGGCTCTGTACATTTAGTCTGTTATAGAGATCTCTCTGTGTTTCTCTCTCTGTCATTGTTACGACCAGAAGTCAACTGCCAGGGGGCTTGGCATCAGCTCCACAGGGTTCTTAAGTTGATGGCCTGATGAGCCACAGTTGATGCCAATCAGTGGGGAGAAAAGGGGGCGGTACCTGCAGAAAAGGAACAAGAACAAGCAGGAAACCACACGGCACGTAACAGTCATATTCACATCAGTTCAAACATGTTTGCTTCATCAATATATGGATTTACAGCTGATAATATAATCTCACTGTAAACAATAAGTAATGTTCATTCATTCATAAAACAGCAGTGGTTCCCAACCTTTTTTGGGTCGTGACCCCATTTTGACATCACAAATATCTGGCGACCCCAGAGACTTTTTTCTTCTTCTATAATTACTTTTTGATCATGTTTGATATACTGGTAGTAGCCAGGATTAATGCACAAAGTGACAACTTTATTTTCCCTGATCAGGATATAAAGGCCTACATGTACAGTTAGGTAAGCTTGTATTTACAAAGCTGAAAATTAATACTGAACAAACAATCTCTCATATAATTATAAAGAAAGAGCTTCTGCAGCATCTTAAACTGGCCACAGTGAAGATTTGAAAGAATGAACGTATCACAGTGCTTCTGTTTCAGCTTCAGTTTGTCATGTCTTTTATGTATTATTATTGTCTCTCTCCACTCACCTCATCTAATGGGATGACTGAGCCTGCACACCTCGCTGCAGCCTTTCAAAGTCAGGTGCATCTCATCTCTGACGTCACATCCAGTCGGGAACGGTACTTTGATTTCATACACACAAGAGCACTAAATCCAGCTTCACACAAGTATGTGCTTCCAAAAGGAACCAACACTTTTAAAGCACACAGTGAGATCTCTGAGTACTCATCTCTGCTCCAAACCAGAATTCCTCCACTGCCACTCGCGAATGTAATCCTTGATGAGTTTTATCACGTGAAAGTTCAATCAGCTGTTCAATCAGCTGTTCAACAGCGGTGGCAGCAGGTCCACTGCGCCTACATCACAGTGAAATGGGTCCCTCACCCAGTCAAACTTTGACATATCCATGTCTGGGAAATAAGTGGCGTTTCAGGTGGCTGCACATCTCCTTTGTGGAGCACTTATCGATGCTGTTGTCTTTTAAAAACTGCACTCTAAAAATGAAAATTTAAAGTTGTTGGCCTAACCATATTTTTCAGCTAACTAAACAAAAATGGTTGAGTTGTGTTGTAAACTAATCAACCTATGTATTCCAACTATCTTTTTCAAGTTTCTTGGCTAAAGTTGGTCTCACTTAATAATTTGAGTTAGCAAACCTCAAAACTGTGCATTTGAGGTCAGGACAAATTCTAGAAAATTAGAGAACAAGAACTGGGGGTCTCCAATACATATCTGCAGGGGTTCCATCACAACCACACTGTGTCCATGTGCTGCCCACATCTCTTCAAGATGTTTTACTCTCAAGGTGAGTATTATGCTCAATATGGTACTAAAAGTCGGGGTTCACGCGTGTAGATTATATTTTATTATATATACTTTATTTTATGATATATTTATTGGCCTTTTAACATTGGGATCCGGAGAAGTATACCTCTCATGACTAAAGAAAGTTCTTTCAATGCATAAATCATGTATAAATGAAATGGGAAGGACTCGTTTAAATATGCCAGTAAATTAACTATTGTTAAATAAACAAATGGGTGCACAGCTAAGGAAGGAAAGGTGCGAGGAAGGAAGGAAGGAAAGGTGCGAGGAAGGAGGGAAGAAGGAAGGAAAGGAGGGAGGAAGGAAGAAAGAAAGAAGGAAAGGAGCGAGGAAGGAGGAAAGAAAGAGAGAAGGAGGGAGTGAGGAAGGACAGACGGAAAGAAGGAACAGTCCAAACAGACGGGGAGGTGTCATGGCTAAGCAGAAACTCAGGTTAAGGTAACAGAGCTTGAACTATGCTGATGTTGCTTTATGGATCCGGGTCAGCTGTAAAATGATCCAGACTAACAGAGTAAACTGGTTTATTTGGTAATCCTGCTTTATGGAAGCGGAGCTGCGGCGGGCCGATGCTGGGGAACTGGTACCAGGCGGTGGCCCCGTTCACAGGGTTGCTGCAGGGTTTGTCGATGCAGTAGCAGACGCCCATCTTCTCCAGGAGCTCCATGATGAGATGGAGCTCCTGCTGTCCTTCACATATTTGTTGTGAAATTATGATCATTTAAATTTGTTCCTCATTATTCTGTCTGGAAGAGGAAGTGGATTTAAGTTCTGGCTTCAAATCAGTGCTGAGTTTAGACCCTTTTATTGGTGCTCAAGTCCCCCTAAATTTGATCCCAGACCCCTAAAAATGAATAAATGATTATAGTTTGTATTATTTTGCAGCCCGTCTGTTAGAGCTGGATAAACTCTCATGCTGCAGGTTCAAATGGTTTTATTTTAACAGCTTTAATGTACTTTAGATAGTTCTGTCATTAGTGCCACGGGTTCTAGCTCCGAGGCAACTATTAATCTTCGCCATACCTATTCTTCCAATATATACATCAAAACGTGCGGCTCGATCGTGGGAGGGGTGCTATGAGTTTTGGTGTTGAAATTCCAAAGTTTCCCAAAGTTATTCCCAAAAAACCGGGAGATTTCTCCATTGGAAATGAATGGGAATTTTTTGAAAAAACCCCAAAATTTCACCTTTTTTCAGAGTCACCTAGCTCTCTCATACGTGCATGTAGAAACGTGATTAAAACTTTAAAACGGAGGAACATTTGAGCTCTCTGGAAAATACCAAACTATTTTCCATAACATGTAAACTTTTCAAATTATGAGCAGTCAAACGAGGAGTGGAATCACTTTTTCGTCAAAGTTAGAGTGGAAGCGGCAGTTAGCGTTAGAATGTGAGAAGCAGTAAAAAATAACCTTAATTTTTATTTTTAACTCGAGCTCACGGCCAAACCGTAAAAAGGAGACAAATAATATTTGGTCAAAATGTAGACATAGGTGTTGGGATTCATAAAATGTGAAGTTGACAGGCGGGGTATGCACAAAATTTAAACGGGGGGGCCGAGACCAGCGGCAGTACCTGTCTCGCTCCCCATTGACTCTAATGTAATTGTCTTTTTTTTCAAAAGAATCTCACTCCGTGTTCACACTGAGCTTACTCGCTCATTTTAAAGAATATGTGAATAAAATAAACACTGTCAGAATCTGCCGGCATCTGTGTCTCTCACGGTGTTTTCGGTTTTTGGACAGGAGTTACGATTTTCTCACAGTTTGCAATTGTTCGGGACCTTGTCAGAAGCCAAATTCTTCAGAATTTTGAGAATTCTTTCCAAGCAGATCCTCAAATCGCCGTAGCAACCGCAGGGCCTTAGCTGCCCTTAGCAACTGTAGGGCCTTAGCAACCTGTCGCTGGGCAGAAACTGACCTACTTTTTTGTGATTGGCTAATTCTACCTGTCTGTCTGTTTTGCCAGTTAACTGAGGCAGCTGCCGAGCTAGTATTGATAGTCTCTCTATATATATACACATATGAATTATATTCATATATTATATTATACACTCTTACTGCTCAAATGCTGACTGGTGTGTGCGTGTGTCTTTGTGTGTTTGTAAGATGTACTTAATACTGCCACAGTAAAAGTTACTTAGTGTTATATGATCAGGGTGACTTTTGAACACTGGAAATAAATCTTGTACTCGTCCCGGCAGTAGCCCCGTGGCACTCAAAATTTCCCTGGAATTTTCTAGTTAATATATAATCTTTCTCTCAGGGTTCATTAACTATCTCACCTCTCTGTAGAAATCTGTCATTGTTTATTCTGAACCATTATTATTATTATACACTATAGTAGACCACTCTACTATGTATTAATATTTATCCAGTGAGCATACGCGTAGATTACGGGGGGACGGGTGAGATATGTCCCCACCACTATTTATAATTTGAATTTTGTCCCCACCACTTTTAAAATGTGCAAACCAATTGCGACCGAAAAAAAATCCCCACATACTCAACCGAAATCGTCGAGTCTAAATCATGCGATAGGCGCGCACTATGACATCCTCACTGCATGCACACCTGCCTGGCTGTGTGTGGAGCAAATGAGCGGGAGGGGATTGTGATCATCAGTACCTCATCCAGTGGCGTGGTGCGCCGCGCGCGCACAAAATTGACATTTTTATTCAGAAAATAGCCGGTCCTTTTGCTTCCTGTAAAAAGCATGCTTGTGACCCTGGATAACGATATGGATACATCATCTAGCCTGCATGTGGACTGCCACATAAGGTAAGAAATTGGTTTACGTAATTTTGCTGCTGGTTTTGTTTGCTCGTGATGACCTGGCCAAAGGTAACCCATGGTCCTAAGCTACGATTGTGATCTGATTCTGGCTGGTGGTCAGCTAACAAGCTACACACAGTGGGATTGCTATACCAATGTGGTTATAGTTGTTTTGTCTGATTGAGATATGTGACGTTAGACTTGAAGCCTGGTAGGCCTATCAATATGTTCTCGCATAACCTATGTGATTATCCTGAACTGTAGGATTTTATTTGCGGGCAATTTGCTTATGATGTAACGAGTGAAGTCTACATTGGTCCTTCGCAAGTGTTTACTGGTGGTCAGGATTTGACAGATGCAATTCTCGTCTGGGTGCTTTTTTCTTCTGTTTTTTTTAATGCAGTATAACATAAGCTGCCAGCAGCCCTGGCTCTCAGAAGGCTGACGCTCAGTACCTCGTTTCATTTCGTACCCCCTTTACAGTCTGGCATTGTTTGTCTGGTAAACTTTGTTGATGTCAAGAGAAGTGTTAAATTGCCAACACTGTTCTTTGTCCTATGTGTATTAGTATTACATATCCCGAGCCAATACACTGGTGTTTCCAACGCCGTTTTGCAAAACAAGCCAAAACACAATCTGTGGTTTTCAACTTTTATTGTTCGAATACAATTTTCAACACCTGACAATACACTGTAGAGCAGGGATTCCCAAACTGTGGTAGGCCTACGCGTACTCCCGGTGGTACGCGAGCTGCTTCTAGGGGGTACGTACGCGAGATGAAAAGGGCTATGGCGGACAGGTGTTAAAATTAACTTTTTAAATCTTTTGTAATTAATTCATGAATAAATACATAATTTCGAATCGGATCATAACGATATGGAAACATGAAATTAAAGGATATCACTTATAAACTGTGTAGGTGTTCATCAAAAAAAGGGCAGCTTATTAAACATGACACTGGAATAGCTACATCAATAAAATGCGTTACTTTTGTGTCGGATGGTGGGTGGTCGTGGGGCAACAGTTTTGGAACCGCTGCACTAATTCAAGACTCATTGTGGATATAACAAGTTTTTTTTTTAAAACAACAAAAACGGAAAGGAGGGGGGGGGGGGGGGGGGGGCGTTACGTTTTTTGTCCCCACCACTTCTAGAACCAAACTGACGCCCTTGCCAGTGAGTCATTTAGCAGGTTTGAACACTTGCTTCAAATCATCCAGCAGACTCAGTTTTTATGACTTATTTGTTCTCATTGATTGTTTTTATGTTTTTATGTTTTTATTTTCCCCAACATGATTTTAATAACAAGCTTTTATTAATTAATGTACTGATCCTAATTATTATAACTGTGTTTTTACTGATTTGATTCTAGTTTCATGTTTTATTTAATATGAATGTTTTTCAGTAATTCTGTCAAATCCCAGTAAATGAAGATTTCATCACCATCAGTCATCACTGAGTCTTTTGTACATTTTCACTAATATTTTAAAGTTGAAGTATGTAACTTTGACACCAAGCGTTTAGAAATGGTACTGCGGCCCACGTTCAAAACACTGGAGAGAGCTGTTACTCCTCGCCCCCTCCCTTGCCAGAGTCTACTTTACGCGGGTTGCCAGTTGTTGGACGTGATCCTGCATATCCTCCTCCGTATCAGTGGGTGCAGCTGTATGACGCTGTAACCGTCTCCATGTTTCAAAGGCATCTCCTATACATCCCCTTGTTTTGTTTCTCAGATTGTCACGACGTATTTGAGAGTCATAATGAGGTTTTTTGGTTTTGTAACATCAGACATTATTTGCAATGTTCCTAGCTGCAGCTCAGTGGCAACTGGCAACCTGGCTGCTGAAACACTACTGACTTGGTGATTGGTAGCTAGGTGGTGGGTGGAGCATCAGGCCAAAACACAGAATGACAACATAAACATGACTTGAGGGCTGCAACTGAGCTTTTCAATTGTGAATATTCTGGCTGGACTACTACTGTCAGTGATATCAGTGTTTGAAATGAACATGATTCCTTAATGGTTACATTTTAGGGCCATTTTATGATTATTTGGAATATATTTGTTACATACAGCTACTTTAAATTTAAATATATCAAAACTATTTGTTGTCTTTTGCCAAATGATTTTACAGGAAATTAACACTTTTATTTGTAATGGAGCAGTTTTATGAGCAATGAGCATTATTTATAGTTTGTACCTTTCTTGCAGATCCAGGCAGTTAATGAATCCTTCAGGTGTAAATGTTCTTAAAATAAAAATAATGTTTTACAGACGAGGTTTTTAAATGACTAAAACCTCAACATCAGATTCAGATATATGCCGCTCATGTTGTACAGAAATACAGTTATGAGCATTTTCACATAAATGATCAGTTTCTCTGGTTGAGTATTTATGTGTAATTAAACAAATGTAATGACAAGATATGAATCTTTTACACAATCATGAAGTTAACTCATTTAAATGGTATTACATGTTTTCTTACCTTCATTAAACACATTTGTGGTTTTAAAATAACCACATCTAATGATTCAAAAATAATAAAATATTATTTGCCATTATTTTCGTTTTATTCTTTGTTTTCCTTTTTATATCTTAAATCTGGGTAAAACTGTCCAACTGTAATATTAAATACACACAAACAAGACAAACACAAGATTTAACAAAATTAACAAGAAAATTCACATTGTAAAAAAAACGCAAAAATATATCAAATAAAAATTTAAAGCGAAAACTAAAAAAATCAGCAAATATTCAGTTTTACATTATGATTCATGATGACTGGACAAGCTGTAAATATTTAGAAATATATATAAAATATACCTCATTAAAAAAAATATTTTATTTTTAAACTAAAACACTAATGAACTAAAAAGACTGTTAATAGTTTATAAATGTGATTTCTCTGTGATGCTGCTCAGTGAACAACATGGACTCTGTCTCCACCTGGTGGACAAAATGAAGAATTACTCAATTATACATTCAATTTAACTTTATTGATACACAACATTACTGCAGGATGTTTAATGATTGATTCGTTTTTTGTTGTAATTTTTTTATTTTTTATTAACATATTTTTGCAAATACTAAACCATATAATCCTCCCTTTGGGTGTTCCCACACCTCCAATCAACCCAAGTCCTCATCAATTAGCATTTAGCATCATTCCACAGTGATTATACAGATATAATATGATTAACATCAGGTATTTGAAGTCAGTTATAAATGTAATGTAAGCATGGCAAAACTCAGTTCAGCACTTGCCTGCGTTGTGCAGTTGTGTGTAAATTAAAACAAAAATCTGAAATATATCAAAAACACAGTTTGAATACATGTTAAAAATATTACATATAAAACTAAACTATTGCTCAGTGCTATTTAAACTCCATCAAAATATAATCAAAAGATATGCATCAAAACTTAAAGTCAAAATAAAAGTAAGAACTAGAAACAATTAGATAGTGTGAACATGGCAGAGAAATGTCCATCAGGTTTCTATAATCCCCTACTCCAACTACTGAAAGCAGCTGTGTGCTTCTTGTTTCTTGGTTACTGAAGTGCAGCTGAACACACTGATGCTGTGTTTTGATCTGATGACTGAAGCTGAGAGCAGAAAAGAGGCTCAACTATGACAGGAAGTGATGTAAAAACAGAGTATTGATAAGAAGAAAAGCAACAGCTGCTGCTACTGTGAGACAGATTGTGGCTCTGCTTTGACTGATGTGGATCAACTAATGATTCCTCTGTAATCTGAACAGTGACCAGACGTCCAGAATTAAACATTCAACTACAAGAACAAACAGCAACAGAGCTCCTGTTTCTCACAATCACACACCTGACATTTAAGAGAAGATTCAATTCATTTCTGATGGACATTTTACATCAACATTGTAATTAAAAGGATTCTAATGAAATAATGTTTGTGATGTTTAAACATTTGTATGAACAGTGTAGATCTTGTTGTCTACTCAGCTGGTTCATGTCCAGCTGTTGTTTGTCTTCTAAACATGAACCGCAGTGTATCTGTCATAGTTCCTTTACCCATTCGTCTCTTCATCTCCTCCAGCTTCTTCACCTTCTCTGTGTCTCCTGTCTCCTTCATCTTCTCAATCAGGAAGTCCAAGTGGACATGAGTGGACAGTGAATTATCATTCATGGCGATCTGCTTCAGTTTAACAACATGTTGGTAGGCCTCATCCAGCAACTTTATCTTCTCTGCTGTCAGTTTTTTCATCTCAGTTTGAAGATTTTCTATCAGGCTCTTCTTCTCCTTCTTACCTTCTGCTTTTTTCTCCTCATACATGTGTATCAGATCTTTCAGGGTCTTCTGAACTTTCCTGGTCTTGTTCACATATCTCCACTCTTTTTTCACATGCTTTGATGCAGGACATTTATTGCTACAAACTGTACAGTAACCATCTCTCATGACCTCACAGTGTTCAGGTTTCCAGGCCAGTGTGCATCCAGGATAGTGACAGTTCTCTTCACATCTGCTACAGGTGACAGCTCCTTCATAAAAAATACCCAACCCCCACCTCCCACCCCTGATAGGCTCTTTCCCTTTGTAGACCTCATCAACTTCTACAGTGACCTTTTCATTCTTCTCCATCTCTTCTTCATATTTCTTCAGAGCTTCTTCAGCCTGTTGCATCTCTCTATGTTTCAGTACAATCAGCTCGATTCTTTCTTGCAGGTTTTGGATGCAGGCTGTCAGTCTGATCCGTGTCCTCATCACTTCAACTGTGTCATTCAGCTTCTGAGGTTTAGATTCTTTCAGGAAGTCTGTGAATCGTTTCATTCCTCTCGCTGTTATCCTCCATGCATTCTCTAAAGGAAGTTCATCTTCTTCTGTTCTCTCTTTTCTCTGTTGGTTATTAAACAGGAAGTGAACAGGCTGATCCTTCTCATTTTTGGCACATTTAATGTTTGCAGCTTCAAGAGCTTCCAGAGCATCATCAGGTGTTATTCCATCTGAGAATGTGATGAGAGGTACGATGTTCTCCACAATGTTTTTCCCAAACAGAGACATCACTGAATCAAAGACGTACTTCATTCGATCATTCACTCGATTTTCAGTCGCCTTCAGCACCAGACCCACTACAGAAAGTTCATGAACTCCGTCGTCTGAGCGGAACAAGTCAAATAATCTTTGACGAACGATGGCATCATGTTTGATCCCTCTGGTGTCTCCATATCCAGGAGTATCGATGATGGTCAGAGAGTAGGGCACAGTTTCATCTTCATAACCAAAGATCTCGTACACGATCACATCTGGTGTCTGACTCTCTATCTGACGTCTCTTCTCATCTGATGTCTGACTCTTTGTCTGACTTTTCTTCTCTTCTTCTACGATCTCAAACCAGATGTTGTCCTCAAACTTCACTCCCATGGTGTAGTTGACCAGAGCGTTGATCAGAGTAGATTTTCCTGTTCCTGTTTCACCTACAAGTAAGATGGTTCTGTTTGTCTTGTTCAGGTTTTTCTCTCCAACAGTTTTTCTTGTCAGAGTCTCAAACTTCTCTTGCTTTGTTCTCAGCTGGTAGACAGCAGGAGATCCTGAAGAGATCAGAGTACTTTTGGAGATGATGTCCTGGTATCTGGATGAGGCGTTACTGGTTGGGAAGAAAAAATATAGAACAGTTTAATACACACATGAACGTGTATCCTTCTCTTATAGTATATCAGTAATTATTTTCTATTTGTAGCTAAAACAGACATAAATTAAGTCGTGTAGAAATGTTTCTCTATTTGCATTAAAGGCTGCAGATCAATCAGTCTTTTCTGTCCCTGATGTGAGAAACATGTGATTCAGCTTCACATTGCTGGACGATTCCTGCAGAAGACCTTCTGATATTCAGCTGCACTACATAAAAATGAAAGCTGTATGCAGGTCAACAAGAGAAACATGAAAACATCAGAGCAGCAGCTGTATGACTTCATCAGAGAGCTGTGTAATGTTCCTTTAACAGACCTGAAGAGACTGAAAACACATCTGGAAGCTTCCTGATTTTACAGCCAGGTTAACATACTTCACAGTCTCTGATGTCATTTCTAACATTTCTAAAATACTTTAATATTCCTACAGTAACCTGACAGTGACTATTTCTGTCATCAGTGTTTATGTCTCATAACTTCATCCAACTTTATCTCAGTCTGAATTTATCTTAAACCAACATTATACTTTCTATGGTGAATAATCATCACTGAGTTTATGATATTGTTCTGAAATTACGTGATAGGGATCTACACACACACACACACACACACACACGCACGCACACGCACGCACACATTATTTATTTGTGGTCATGTTACTCACCACTGTGCCATGCTGCTGTCTGACAGAGAGACTCCACACGCTGAGGATGAAACAGGTGTGTTGGTATCTGTGTGGAACAAAATGAATCATCATAAAGTGAAAGTGACACATTTGCTTTGTTTTCTATAATATGTGAGTATTTGAATGAGGCTTCATGTTACAGTGAGCCTGTAAAAAGAAATCATTGTATGATGGGACAAACTGACCAAAGAGTCTCTATATGGGTTTAGTTTACTTTGTTCAAGTCCACATTAGCATCACATGCAGTGTGCACATTGGAAGTTATTGGTGTGTGTAATCATTCCTCCTGTCCACACTGGCTGTGACCTTATTCCTTCCTACAGATACTCAAATATCACACATGACTTCTGAGAGAATTCACAGTGTAAAGTTGAGCTGAAGCTGATATAAAGATGTGAACAAAGTTACAGCTCTGTAATTCATGTGTGTGTTGTGGTTTGTGCCGGTCCTGGCCTCCCTGGGTGTCATGAATCTGTGTTTCCTCCCCTCCCCCGTGTCTGTGTCTCCCTCTCTCCTAGGAGCAGGTCTAACGAGCTGGCAGGTGTGCAGGCGACACACCTGTTCTACATCTCATCAGCCACAGTCAAAACCCGGTCTCTCCAGCCTCTCCTCGTCAGATCGTCCAGTCTCCCATGCAGAGTGTCCTCTATTGCCTGCACCCTGCTTGTGCCAGCTGGACCTGCTCCTGGCCTGCCTCCTCGCCCTCCAGCCTTGCCCTCCAGCCTTGCCCCTTCGCCCCCCCCCCCCTCCTGCCTCTATCGTCCCCTGGCTCCCCTCACAGTTCCCCGCACCGCTGACCCCCCCCCGGCCTCAGCCTTCACCGGCTTCACCCCTCCACCCTGAGCCTCCAGTATTGCCCAATAAAGCACTGTGATCTGGTCCTTATCTCCTGTGTCTCGCGTTTGGGTCCCTCTCTCAGTTGTCATTTGCAACAGGATGATCTGACCATCCGTGAGGCCTCTAGGCCACCCTTGGTTAAAACATCACAACCCACACATTGATTGGTCTCAGGGTAGAATAGTGAACTGGTCTTTAAAGTGTCACCAGACTTGCCTCCAGTCTGCTCGACCTCCCGCTCCTGTTGCTCCATTTCCGGAGAACCCCACACCTCCCAACCTCTCCAATGTTCCCTCCCTGTATCACGACCTCGCCCTAGTATTCACCAAAGATCATGCTCTTTCCCTGCCTCCGCACAGACCCTGTGACTGCTCCATTGATCTCATCCCCGGTGCCTCTCTACCTACCAGCCACCTTTACAATCTGTCACGTCCGGGGAGAGGAGCAATGGAGTCCTACATAAAGGATTCTTTAGCCTCTGGCATCATCAGGCCCTCCTCGTCTCCTCTGGGGGCAGGATTCTTCTTCGTCAGCAAGAAGGACTCCACTCTCCGGCCCTGCATTGATTTTCGTGGACTGAATAACATCACGGTGAAGAATAAATACCCTCTTCCCCACCTGAGTTCAGCATTCGAGCCACTTCATGGAGCCACCATCTTCTCCAAGCTTGACTTGCGCAATGCGTATATTCTGGTGAGAATTAAGGAGGGGGATGAGTGGAAGACCGCTTTCAACACCCCGCTTGGACACTTTGAATATCTAGTCATGCCATTTGGACTCACCAACGCCCCTGCGGTCTTTCAGACTCTCATCAACGATGTCCTCAGAGACTTCCTAAACCGGTTTGTTTGTGTATCTGGATGACATTCTCATTTTTTCCCATTCCCTAAAAGAACATGTCACCCACGTCCGTCAAGTACTGCAGAGACTCCTGGAGAACAGACTCTACGTGAAAGCCGAGAAATGTGAGTTTCATGTTCCCTCAGTAACTTTCTTGGTTTATCATTGGCAGGGGGCAGGTGGAGGCTGATCTTGTGAAAATCAAAGCGGTGGCAGAGTGGCCGGTCCCATCTTCTGTAAAACAGCTCCAGAGGTTCCTGGGTTTTGCCAATTTCTACCGTCGGTTCATCAGGAACTATAGTAGTCTTGCAGCCCCTCTCACCAAACTCACCTCATCTAAGTACTCCTTCCACTCTAACCCAGATGCCGAGAGAGCCTTCTCCACCCTCAAGGAGCGATTCACCTCGGCGCCCATCCTGGTTCAACCCAATCCTACCCTGCAGTTTGTTTTGGAGGTGGACGCTTCTGATGTCGGAGTTGGAGCGGTGCTGTCCCAGCATTCCCCCGAGGACCAGAAACTTCACACCTGTGCCTTCTTCTCGAAGAAACTCTCAGAGGCCGAGAAGAATTATGATGTTGGTAACCGTGAGCTACTGGCCATTAAATTGGCTCTTGAGGAGTGGAGACACTGGCTCGAGGGGGCGGAACATCCCTTCATGGTTTGGACAGTTCACAAGAATCTAGCATATATCCAATCAGCTAAGAGACTCACGTCAAGCCCGTTGGGCTTTATTTTTTAATCGTTTCCAGTTCTTTATCACCTACAGACCTGGATCCAAGAACACCAAACCTGATACACTGTCCAGACGGTATTCCTCAACAGGAGCCCCCTCGAGTCCAGCCCCCATCGTCCCTACCTCCTTGGTGTTTGGAGCCATAAGCTGGGAGATGCATGGATCCATGAGGCCCAACTGGTCGAACCGGACCCTGGTGGTGGACCACTGGATAGACTGTTTGTCCCAGCCTCCGTCAAGTCCGAAGTCCTTCAGTGGGGACATGCCTCCCGTGTTGCCTGCCACCCCGGTGTCTCTCGAACCCTCAAGCTGTTGCAACAACATTTTTGGTGGCCCAACATGGAGGCCGACACCAGGGAGTATGTGGCGGCCTGTCAAGTGTGCGCCCGGGGCAAGAACTCTACTCCGGTCTACTCCGTCCACTTCCTGTTCCCACTCGTCCCTGGTCCCACATAGTGGTGGACTTCGTCACTGGCCTTCCTGTTTCCCGAGGTAATTCTGTCATACTCACCATTGTTGACCGGTTCTCCAAATCTGTCCACTTCATTCCTCTTCATAAATTCCCCTCCCCCAAAGAGACTGCCGACCTGTTGGTGGTTCACGGGTTCCGGCTTCATGGAATACCAGCAGACATTGTCTCGGACCATGGACCCCAGTTCACCTCGCATGTCTGGAGAGCTTTCTGCAAGGCTTTTGGTACTACTGTTAGCTTGTCCTCAGGCTTCCACCCCCAGACAAACAGGCAGGCAGAGCGGGCCAACCAAATGTCTCTGCGACGTGTGGCAGCCAAGGACCCCACCCTGTGGAGCGACCATCTTCCCTGGGTAGAGTATGCATATAATTCTCTATAAAGTACGGCCATTGGGATGTCGCCATTGGAATGTGCCTTGGGGTATCTGCCTCCACTTTTTCCTGTCCAGGAGACCATCATAGCGGTTCCGTCCATCCAGGCCCATCTACGGCGTTGCTGACGTGTTTGGAAAGAGGCCCGCTCAGCCCTGCTCCGTTCCGTGGAAGCCAACCGTTGCATTGCTGACCGTCACCGTATTCCGGCCCCAGTCTACACTCCTGGACAACAGGTTTGGTTGTCCAGCAAGAATGTTCCCTTAAGGACAGAGTCCCGAAAACTAGCTCCCCGTTTCATTGGTCCCTTCAAAGTTCTGTCCATAGTGAATCCTGTCTCTGTGAAGCTGAAGCTTCCAAAGACCATGAGGGTTCATCCTGTGTTCCATGTGTCTCAACTGAAGCCCGTCCAGGATAGTCTGCTGTGTCCTACAGCCGACCCTGCCCCCCCGGGTGGTGGACAATCGTCCGGCGGTTGCTGGACGTCCGTCGGCAGGGGAAGGTGGATTGGGAGTGGTATGGGCCTGAGGAGCGGGCGTGGCTTCCTCGCTCCTTCATCCTGGACCCGGTGATGGTGAGGGAGTTCCATAGACGACACCCAGACAAGCCTGGTGGGTGGCCCGGTGGCGACCGTTAAGGGGGAGGGGGTACTGTCATGAATCTGTGTTTCCTCCCCTCCCCCGTGTCTGAAACCCAGTCTCTCCAGCCACTCCTCGTCAGATTGTCCAGTCTCCCATGCAGAGTGTCCTCGATCGCCTGCACCCTGCTTGTGCCAGCTGGACCTGCTCCTGGCCTGCCTCCTCGCCGCCCAGCCTTGCCCTTTTGACCCCCCATGCCTCTCTCGTCCCCTGGTTCCCCTCACAGCTCCCCGCACCACTTCCCCCCCCCCCCCCCCGGCCTCAGCCTTCACCGGCTTCACCCCTCCACCCTGAGCCTCCAGTATTGCCCAATAAAGCACTGTGATCTGGTCCTTATCTCCTGTGTCTCGCGTTTGGGTCCCTCTCTCAGTTGTCATTTACAACACTGGGGCTCTAAGCAACATTCTGCTAAGTGGTCCTAACCCATGAGCCAGCTGCCATGATACACCCGTGTTCCCACTACAATCCTCCCTCTTTTAAAACAGTTTGTACCATCTGTCATTCTAAAAATAAGAAATATAAAAACAAATAAAATACAATTCATACCATAGCTCGGCTGAATATTCCTTTCTTATTTACTGTGAGAGATGTGCATCCATATTGCCTAACTATTTTAAAATCAATATTTAACCAATAGTCATTGCTTGCAACATCCTCCTTTAGTCCAAAGTTGTAACTAACTTAAGTTAACCTCGACTGATAACAGATTATTGTCTTGTTTTAAAATTGTGTGCAACTTATTTTTCTGCACTTCACATCAAACAAGCCTTTTCTCCTGAGGACAGATGTTGCTTGATGCAGTCTAAGTTTTACTTCTATTGAAGGTAAAGCTTGCTGGTGGATTCACACAAATGCACCTTTCTTTCCAAGCTGCAATTCAGGAACAAACAGTTGCTTGTTCGCGTTCATCAAATAAATACAGTATCTATGAGCACGCTTTGTAACTCAGGTGCGGACTTTGGGATGGGCGGGGCCTTTTCAGATGCACGAGGTAGTCTGCGTATAGACAAGACCGGCTCTGGTTGGTGTTTGTGCTGAGCTGCAGTGGAGGAACAGTAACACAGAGAGGGAGTTTAGTACTAAAGACATGTGGAAGCTTCTGAGAGAGCCTCTTGATGCTCAGACAGCTCTGTCCAATTAACACTAAATCATTTGTTCACTGTGTGAGAGAGAAGGATCTGCTGAAGAGCTCCTGTTATTATAAATGTTAATGTTTAACTTTATGAAACTAGACAGTGCTAAAAAGAGATATAATACATTCTCATTTTTTCTATAATTGAATAAGGCAATTATTTATTTTTCATTGCATTGTTTTATCAGTGCAATGATAATAAAAAAGTAGCTATTCTTAACAGCTATAAACTACTAAAATGAACTGAACACACTTTTGAAGTGTTTCTTCTTCTATTTGCTGTTTGGATGTAAGCTAAAGTGAGTTCAGAACTTGTGATAAATGTTTCAGTTGAGTGAAATAAATGTCTAACAGCATGTTTCTCTGACAGTAACGTCCAGCTCTCAGTCAGTGACAGCAGTAATCTTAGTGAGTAATAATACTACAATGAATAGTTAACATTAGGTAAATAAGATCACTTTATTATTATACTTTATTTATTGACTTTGTTTCATATTGAATAATCAACAGTTTGATATTTAACCTCCAGTTAAATTCAAAGAAGTGGGAGAAAATGTCATATTTAACTGTTGAGAACTGGTTTGTTATAAGTTTATATTGTGAGTCCAGTTACTATAACTGTTAGTTCATAATCAATACACAGTTCCATACATTCATATATTATTCTGTGAAATCATTATTACATACAGTAATTCATATTTTTCTGCAGCATTTGTTTCCTAACATCCTGACACTGAAAGTATTTCATGATTCTTCTTTCAAAGTTTTCTTACCTGTGTTGTTGACTTGAAGCTCTGAGATGCTGAGGAGGAAGAGCAGAGAGGAGTCAGAGCAGAGAGGAGTCAGAGCTCAGAGCTTTATATCAGCAGCTACCGTCCACACCTATCAGGTGAGAAGTCACATGACTTCACAGAAACAGTCTGAGAGACTCAGAAAGAAGACAGACAGATATCTGATGGACTTTATGCAGTGAATTCTTCAGCTCACTGAGGAATGCTTCTTTATGCTGTATTATGAATGAATGAACATTACTTATTGTTTACAGTGAGATTATATTATCAGCTGTAAATCCATATATTGATGAAGCAAACATGTTTGAACTGATGTGAATATGACAGAGAGAGAAACACAGAGAGATCTCTATAACAGACTAAATGTAGAGCCTGAGAGCTGTGTTACTGATTTTATATCATATTATATATTTATGTATATTGTGTGTTTGGTGTGTTGCATTCAGTCAGCTGAATCACTCTATAAAACATTATAACATCTAATCTCTGTGGATTGATCAAGTTGACCTTAATGAATAAACTTCATGACTTGAGAACCATTTTCAGTATTTCTCGTCTGGTCATCAGAGGATTTCAGGATGTAGTTTGAATGTTCAATGTGTAGAGAACTGTGGAGCAGCTGCACTGATCCATGTGAACTCAGTGATTACATCGTTTACTTTAACATTAAAACTGGTTATCAGGTGCATTCATAAAGTTTATTCATTAGGGTTAAATGATCAATCCACAGAGATTAGATGTTCAAACTTTTTATAGAGTGATAAGCCTGCAGTCAGACTCCTATTGATCAAGTTCAATGTGATTTTAAATGCTGCTTTACAGTGGCAACAACTTTATTTGTATAGCACCTTTCACACAATAAATGCAGCAAAAAAATAGAATAAATACAATATATAAAGTCAAGTAAACTTTAACAGAAGATTCAGATTCAAGATTCAAGTTTATTTGTCATTTTACATAGAACGAAATGTATTCAGGTCCAGCAGCGTACAATACAATGAGTAAGTCTAGTAAAAGCTATAATAAAGAAATCACAGACTCGGGCTAAAAATATATATAAATAAAACAACACTAATATATAATAAATAATAAATAAATGACCAGTCAGAATATGCTGAGGGAAGGAAACAAAAGTTCACATTCATTATTGTTGACTTATGGACTGACTCACCAAATAAAGGATATTTAGGAACTGCTAACCATATGATGGCTTTTCCTCGACAGGATGGACTAGCCAGCCACCGTGGTAGACCTTGGGTAGTGAACCACATAATAACACACTGGTTCCTCTCTGCTGTTGAAATGCAGTGATGCCAAGAGAAGTCTGCAGTAAAAGTAGAACGTACCTGTCATAAGTTGTACATAAGTGAAAAAACCCAGAAGAAAAAACAAAGTGGAAAATTTGTAAAGCCAGTGAGGGAGTGAAATGCCTCCAGTGAAAAGGTCTGATGCTGTGGGGACGACTGATAATCTGGCAAATCAGGACACAATCTATTTTTTAATTGTTGTTCTTTTTCATCACAGCTTTATGCTGCTTTTATGTGAAGCTCTTCGTGTGTGTCATTTATTTTGTTGAAAAGCATTTTGAGCTGCATTTATTGTATGTATGAAAGGTGCTATACAAATAAAGTTGTTGTTGTTGTTGTTAGTATTATTATTATTATTATTATTATCATTATTATTATTATTATTATTTATCATTATTATTATTATTATTGTTACAAAGAGGGTGCTGATTTTTTCTGACAAGTGTCTGATCACTATCAGGTGTAATTTGTATCACATCTTGTGTTTTATTCTTTATTTTGAAAAGGCCTGCTGGGCTGAAACACCAGATTGAAAATATTATGATTCATACGTGATGGAGTTGGAGAATTTAACACATTTTTCAATATAAATGTAGATTTAAAAATAAAATAACAGCTTCACACACTGTGGGTTAAATATTGATCAAAATATAATAAATCAAGCACCAACAAGCACATGAAGATTCACTAAACATTTTTCAGTCACTTACTTACTTCTTTTTTTTAATCATTTATAAACCTCCAAGATACTCAGGAACATTCACTGATGAGTTTGCTGATCTGCTGTCAGTTATCTGCACTGACTACAACTTTTTTATCATAACAGTGGATTTTAACTCTTTACTTTAACACTCACAGAAGTGAGGTTAGCAGACCTCTGTGTAGCTCTGCCACTGGAAAGCAGCATTTAAAATCACATTGAACTTGATCAATAGAGTCTGACTGCAGGCTGCTGATACTTTGTTTTATTTGTTTTATCAAGTGAAGTGATAAATCAATTGATAAAAATTTACAACATCTGATCTCTGTAGATTGAACGAGTGGACTTAGATGAATAAACTTTATGAGTGTTACAACCCAGCTCTTTACAGGAAATATGTAAAATAAAATAATTTATTAACCAAGGATTACAGGAATAAAACAAAGGCTGGTTGTTGCTGCTCAAATAAACAAAGAAATTACCAGGATAGCGGTACAGGTTGGTGAAAGTGAGGGACGGAGACGATTGATGTTACATAGATGGAAGTATGCAGACTGAGTAACGTTAGATATAAGTGGGAGCGATCTGTTGGTTGAGTTGTTACAGGTCATGTCACATAATCACAGAGTCCCTGGTTTGAATCCAGCCAGAGACCTTTGCTGCAGGTCATTTCTCTCTCTCTCTCTCTCTCTCTCTCTCTCTCTCTCTTTCTCTCTCTCTGTCTCTCTGTCTCTGTCTCTCTCTCTCTCTCTCTCTGTCTCTCTCTCTCTCTCTCTCTCTCTCTCTCTCTCTCTCTCTCTGTCTCTCTGTCTCTGTCTTTCTCTCTCTCTCTCTCTCTCTCTCTCTGTCTCTCTGTCTCTGTCTTTCTCTCTCCCTCTCTCTGTCTCTCTCTGTCTCTTTCTGTCTCTCGCACTCTCTCTCTGTGTCTCTGTTTCTCTCTCTCTCTCTCTTCCTCCCGCTCTCCCTCTCTCTCTCTCTCTCTCTCTCTCTCTCTCTCTTTCTCTCTCTCTCTCTCTCTCTTTCTCTCTCTCTCTCTCTCTCTCTCTCTCTCTCTCTCTCTCTCTCTCTCTCTCTCTCTCTCTCTCTAACTGTTTCCTGTCGGTATCTCTGCTAGTTACTATCTCAAATGAAGGAAACAGAACATAACTGCATTGTGTTATATTATATTACAAGTATAAATAACGTCTCACACAGATGTGAACAGTCTGAGTAATGTGTCTCCTGTTGTTGTTTTTGTTGCAGATGAAGATCTTTACGTCACTATTTCAGAGAAGGTCAGCAGAGATGTGAGAGTCCAGAGCTGGGGAGTCCAGCCTGACCGTGATGGTTCCTACTGAACTACAAGTAGGAAAAGTGCAAAACGTTGTGTTAGTAGACACTGGTTGAGATAAATGGAGCCTTGTAGTGATCATTCAAAGTGGTGTGTAGCTGTGGATCAAACTAAACCCTGGACCTGTATTGCTGATGTAAACAGATCAGAGTCACAGTATGGGAGGCCGGGGGGGGGGGGGGGGGGGGGGCAGGCACTGTGTGTTAAAGACGAAGAAATAGTAAAAATATTCAGGAGCTTTGTAAAGGATGTGAAAATTATTAAAAAATAATAAAATATTATTTGCCACTTAATCGTTTTGTTCATTGTTTTCCTTTTTATATTTGAAATCTGGGTAAAACTGTCCAACTGTAATATTAAATACACACAAACAAGACAAACACCAGATTTAACAATATGAACAAGAAAATTAAGATTGAAAAAAAATGCAAAAATATATCAAATAAAAATTTAAAGCAAAAACTAAACAATCAGCAAATATCTAGTTTTACATTATGATTCCTGATGACTGAACGAGCTCTAAATATTTAGAAATATATAAAAAATATTCCTCATGAAGAAAGAAAATGATTTACATGATAAAGTAAAACACTAATGAACTAAAAAGACTGTTAATAGTTTATAAATGTGATTTCTCTGTGATGCTGCTCAGTGAACAACATGGACTCTGTCTCCACCTGGTGGACAAAATGAAGAATTACTCAATTATACATTCAATTTAACTTTATTGATACACAACATTACTGCCAGGTTTTATTTATATTTTTGCATGTTTTCTACCATGTGGATGTTCTTGTTCATTAGACTGAAGTTAAAATATGAACATTTTACATTTAATATAAGTTATATATCAGTTATAATATCAGTTCTAGTTTGTATTGAGTGTAAAACACTTGAAGAGCTACTTGAAGTGTGCACAGTTTAAACACTTGATCCTTCTTGTAATATCAGTTCAGTGTGCTCAGGTTTCCTTCAGTCCACATCAGCTGTGGCTCCATCTAGTGGTCACTACAGAAAACATCATTATCCAGAGTGGATGTAATATTCTTCAGGATATGTTCATTATGATGCTGTGAGTTGTGTTTTCTTTGAGTCTCTGTCAGACTTGCTGCTCAGAATAAAGTCAAACAGACATTTAATGAACAAAGTTCAGCAGAAGCTTCAACAGACTCAGAAAGCAGCTGATGATCCAGTGAAGACACTCTGAGCAAACTGATTTCATCAAGCTCACACTTTATTCATCATTCACAGAAACATGATTTCATGTAGAATAACACAATATACTGCAACCACTCAAATATCACTGCTTAGAAAATATACTACATGAATGAATACAAGTTTTCCCACATGGCCTGTGTCATCTGAAATATTAAACTCATCATTACAAGCTGTATGATTCAAATACACGTGAAGAAAATCTGATCAGACAGAAGCAAATACTAAACCATATAATCCTCCCTTTGGGTGTTCCCACACCTCCAATCAACCCAAGTCCTCATCAATTAGCATTTAGCATCATTCCACAGTGATTATACAGATATAATATGATTAACATCAGGTATTTGAAGTCAGTTATAAATGTAATGTAAGCATGGCAAAACTCAGTTCAGCACTTGCCTGCGTTGTGCAGTTGTGTGTAAATTAAAACAAAAATCTGAAATATATCAAAAACACAGTTTGAATACATGTTAAAAATATTACATATAAAACTAAACTATTGCTCAGTGCTATTTAAACTCCATCAAAATATAATCAAAAGATATGCATCAAAACTTAAAGTCAAAATAAAAGTAAGAAGTAGAAACAATTAGATAGTGTGAACATGGCAGAGAAATGTCCATCAGGTTTCTATAATCCCCTACTCCAACTACTGAAAGCAGCTGTGTGCTTCTTGTTTCTTGGTTACTGAAGTGCAGCTGAACACACTGATGCTGTGTTTTGATCTGATGACTGAAGCTGAGAGCAGAAAAGAGGCTCAACTATGACAGGAAGTGATGTAAAAACAGAGTATTGATAAGAAGAAAAGCAACAGCTGCTGTTACTGTGAGACAGATTGTGGCTCTGCTTTGACTGATGTGGATCAACTAATGATTCCTCTGTAATCTGAACAGTGACCAGACGTCCAGAATTAAACATTCAACTACAAGAACAAACAGCAACAGAGCTCCTGTTTCTCACAATCACACACCTGACATTTAAGAGAAGATTCAATTCTTTTCTGATGGACATTTTACATCAACATTGTAATTAAAAGGATTATAATGAAATAATGTTTGTGATGTTTAAACATTTGTATGAACAGTGTATATCTGGTTGTCTACTCAGCTGGCTGATGTTCAACTACTTCATTTTAGTTTTATCTGTTTTACCAGCAGCTGTTCGTTTACTAAACATGAACCGCAGTGTATCTGTCACAGTTCCTTCATCCCGTAGACTCTTCATCTCCTCCAGCTTCTTCACCTTCTCTGTGTCTCCTCTCTCCTTCATCTTCTCAATCAGGAAGTCCAAGTGGACATAAGTGGACAGTGAATTATCATTCAGGGCGATCTGCTCCAGATTAACAACATGTTGGTAGGCCTCATCCAGCCACTTTATCTTCTCTGCTTTCAGTTTTTCCATCTCTGTTTGCAGATGTTCCATCAGGCTCTTCTTCTTCTCACTTTCTGACTTATTCTCTTCAAACGTTTTTTTCATATCTTGTAGGGTCTTCTGGACTTTCCTGGTCTTGTCCACATAAATCCACTCGTTTTTCACATGAGCAGATGCAGGACACTTCCCTGTACAAACTGTACAGCAACCTCTTTTTATGACCTCACAGTGTGCAGGATACCAGGCCATTGTGCATCCAGGAAAGTGACAGTTCTCTTTACAGATGGTACAACAGACAGCTCCTTCATAAAAAAACTCTAACCCCCACCACCCACCACTGATACATTGTATGTCTTTGTAGGGCTCTTCAACTTCTACAGTGAACTCTTCATTCTTCTTCATCTCTTCTTCATATTTCTTCAGAGCTTGTTCAGTCTTATGGATCACTCTCTGTTTTAGTTCAATCAGCTGGATTCTTTCTTGCAGGTTTTGGATGCAGGCTGTCAGTCTGATCCTTGTGTTCAAAACTTCAACTGTTTTATTCAGCTTCTGAGGTTTAGACTCTTTCAGGAAGTCTTTGAATTTTTCCATTGCTGCTTCTGTTGTCCTCCATGTATTCTCTAAAGTAAACTCTGTTTCGTCCGTTCTCTCTTTGTTTTGGCAGTTATTAAACAAGAAGTAAACAGTTTGATTCTTTTCATCTTTGGCACATTTAATGTTTGCAGCTTCAAGAGCTATCAGAACATTTTCAGGTGGTAACCCATCTGTGTGTGTGATGAGAGGTACGATGTTCTTCTCAATGCCTTTCCCAAACAGAGACGTCACTGAATCAAAGACGTACTTCATTCGATCATTCACTCGATTTTCACTCGCCTTCAGCACCAGACCCACTGCAGAAAGTTCATGAACTCCATCGTCTGAGCGGAACAAGTCCAATAATCTTTGACTGATGATGTCATCATGTTCGATCCCTCTGGTGTCTCCGAATCCAGGAGTATCGATGATGGTCAGAGAGTAGGGCAGAGTTTCATCTTCATAACCAAAGATCTCGTACACGATCACATCTGGTGTCTGACTCTCTGACTGACTTCTCTTCTCTTCTTCTTCTATGATCTTAAACCAGATGTTGTCCTCAAACTTCACTCCCATGGTGTAGTTGACCAGAGCGTTGATCAGAGTAGATTTTCCTGTTCCTGTTTCACCTACAAGTAAGATGGTTCTGTTTGTCTTGTTCAGGTTTTTCTCTCCAACAGTTTTTCTTGTCAGAGTCCCAAACTTCTCTTCCTTTGGTCTCAGCTGGTAGACAGCAGGAGATCCTGAAGAGATCTGAAGACTTTTGGAGATGATGTCCTGGTATCTGGATGAGGCGTTACTGGTTGGGAAGAAACAGTTTAATGCATATATAAACTTTATGTACTGATGCCTTCCCTTATTGTATATCAGTAATTATTTTCTATTTGTAGCTAAAACAAACATAAATTGAAATAAAAATTAAGTGTGTGTAAACATGTTATTTGGTTTTGATCATATAATATTTCTGTCATAAAGTTGAATTCTTATATTATTTGTATTATTTTTGACTGTGATGAAGACAGTCATGTAGAAATGTTTCTCTATTTGCATTAAAGGCTGCAGATCAATCAGTCTTTTCTGTCCCTGATGTGAGAAACATGTGATTCAGCTTCACATTGCTGGACGACGCCTGCAGAAGCCTTTTTACTCAGAGACCTTCTGATATTCAGCTGCACTACATAAAAATGAAAGCTGTATGCAGGTCAACAAGAGAAACATGAAAGCATCAGAGCAGCAGCTGTATGACTTCATCAGAGAGCTGTGTAATGTTCCTTTAACAGACCTGAAGAGACTGAAAACACATCTGGAAGCTTCCTGATTTTACAGTCAGGTTAACATACTTCACAGTCTCTGATGTCATTTCTAACATTTCTAAAATACTTTAATATTCCTACAGTAACCTGACAGTGACTATTTCTGTCATCAGTGTTTATGTCTCATAACTTCATCCAACTTTATCTCAGTCTGAATTTATCTTAAACCAACATTATACTTTCTATGGTGAATAATCAACACTGAGTTTATGATATTGTTCTGAAATTACATTATAGGGATTGTCAGCTGTGCATCTTCGTCATCATCCAGAGGCTCCTCAAATGGAGGCTGAATATTCCTAACACACACACACACACACACACACACACACACACACACACACACACACACTATTATTTATTTGTGTTAATGTTACTCACCACTGTGAAGCAGGTGTGTTGGTATCTGTGTGGGACAAAATGAAAAACTACAAAGTGAAATAAAGGTGTGAAGATATGGAGGACCACAAGGGTCACAGAAAAAGAATAAAGCATTCCATTAATTAATAATAAATTGAATAATTAAAAAGAGGAATTATAAAAAAAGGATTCACAAAAACAACATTGAAATAGTCAATAAAAATATCATTTAAAAAATACATTAATGAATTCCCCCAAAAAATAATTGAATATAAAAATTAGGGCTGTCAGCGGTAACGTGTTAATCACGATTAGATTAATGCAATTAATGCGTTAATTTTTTAAAATCTCATTTTAATGTTGCAAGCCTTTTTGTCCCTTCTACTCCCCCGTAGACGGCTCCTCTAGCTGTAGCGCTATGCTTTGAAGTGGCCTCCTGCAGTAAACCTACCGCGCTGATGGAAAGTAAGAGAGCTACTGGACTTTTGAACGGCTTGTTTAACTTTAAAACACTTCCAGACGCTTCAGTTGACAAGTCAAAAGTAAAATGCAACCTGTGTCAAACGGAGTTTAACTACCACCGGAGTACGTGGAGTTTGAGTTAGCACCTCCACGCTAAACACCCAGGTGCAGCCAAGCCAGCCTCAGCTCCACCAAAGGACCATTTTGGAGTGTGGGAGTCGCAGCAGAGCCGTGATTGATTCCCAGTTAAGACACTCTGGTAAGAAATGCTTTAAATTATGGGCTTAAAACTGCCTTCAAATGGAAAATAACAGGATTTTAAACATGCAATTCAAAATGCCATTAATTGCGATTAACAATGGAAATTCTGTGATTAATCGCGATTTAAAAAATTAATCGTTGGACAGCCCTAATAAAAATCAATTTCAACATGCATTTAAGAAAAAGAAATAAATAACTGAATTAAGAATACAACTTTAAATAATTTAAATCATCCATTTAAAAGGCATTTCCATTTTCTATTTGTATTTCAATTTCCTTCTTGGTTTTCCTATTCTCTAATTAATTTGCTGAGTTATTTACCCTCCATTTCACCTTTCCATTGTCTTATAAGGAAACAACTGTGCTAATGCAAATTAGCCCTGAGCTGAGATGTAAGAAGCTCTCAGATTGGCTTTCAAACATGCAGTACATAAGTTAGTTATTAAGTTCTGATCATTTAATTTAAACATTAATTAAATGCTAATTAAACATTATCATTCAAAGAGTTAAAAATCCTGAATATGTGCTGACTCAGCCTTTACATAATAATAATAACAATAGTAATAATAATAATAATAATAATAATAACATGTGCCATGTTGCTGTAGCTTAAACTATTTTGTAGCTTCATTTCATGTAGAGTAACTGATAGTTTGGCTAACAATCACTGGTAACAACACAATCATTGGTCTAATCACTGTGATGATGAAAGTGCCAACAGACTGTAGGTGGCAGATCTATTGACATGTCATGATAACAACCTGTTCCTGAATGTCAGAAAAAGAAAAGGGGATGATTGTGAACCTCAGAGAGAAAAGAATGTAGTGTGCAGCTCCTGTGTTGACTGAGATTATGATCAAGTTTTTCAATCTCAATCAACACATTATTATGTATTGATGAATCTGAAGTAGAGAGGATGACCAATCATCTACATCAGTAATGTCCTCACCTGGTCCCACAACACCACATAAGTCAACTCAAGTAAAGTGATCCATCTTTAACACTACAAACTGTTTCAGTATCACTTTGGCAGAAGACTTGTGTGATCAGTGATCACTGAAGACGGCATTATTTCATCTTTTGATCACTGATCACATCATGTCTCAGTTTCATGTTTCTGTCCTGCAGCTTACCGTGTGATCCTCTGCTGATGTTTGATAATTCCTCCACTAGATCCTTCCTGTCCATCTTCTTCAAGGTTTTCTTCACCACCTCCACAGACTGTTGGTTGTAGGTCTCTAATATCTTATCTACAGTGTCTGGCCTGTCTGCTTTGTCCAGATGACTCTTTGGGATTTCTGAGGTACAACTTAGGAGCCATTTAAAGCCTTTGAAGTCTTCATCTCCTAACTTCTCCAGTGTCTTCAACAGCTCCCCTTTAACACCCATCGCATCTGTTAAAATGAGAGCAAATGTTTAACTTAAGTCATTTAGCTTGTTATTATGTTTTTAAAAGTTATTCTAATGCAATACATTTAGTAAAGTGTAACAGATAGAAGATGTAATAGGAAATCATTCTTGTAATTTTTTATTTCTTATGGTTAGTGTTCTTTTACAATGTTTATTAGTTTCATCATAATCCCTCACCAGTTTTACTGTTTGCATGTTTATTCTTCTTGTTTATTTTTTATTCTTTAAATTCTGAATCTTATTGTGAAGGTAAGAGTTAGTGTTAGTCATGTTAGTTTCTGTCTCTCTTCAGTCTGAGCTGAACGTCAAGATGTACAGTATGTATTTAAGACTGTGATTGTAAAGTGAGATTTTTAAGTTTGAATGTTGATTTACAGGCAAAAAGCGTTATAATATTGTTTGGTAATGTGACTGTGTAGTTTTCTGTTGTGTATTTCAGTTGTAAAATGAGATTTGAGAAACTTTGTGAGAAAGTGAGATAGTTTTATATCTTCTCATGTGTTACAAGCTTAAATGGAGACACTGAAAAGAAAACTACAACTAAGATCATTTTATCTGCTGTCCTCTTTAGTTTGAGTTAGTTTTCCTTTGTTCATTATAGTTTTTATTTAGTTTTATTTTTTTTTATTTATTTTTTTACAAAAGTCTCTCTTTTATTTTTATTTCAGTGAACTAAATAATTTCACAGCTAGTTTTAGTTTTATTGAACTATAATAACCGTGGATCAGAGTTGGTTTAACTTGTTTAATGATGCAGTGTGTGTACTATGCTCTGCTGCTAACGTTAGCATGCTAACTGCATAGAAAGTTCACAGTAAACTTCATGTTTGTCTCATAAAGGTTATTATTTATTCATTAAATGAAAACATGTTTGTAACAGCTGAAGATGACTTTACTGTAGCTAGCAGCAGGAAGGAAGGAGAGGAGAGAGATAAATGTATGTTTGCATTAACCATTAACTATTAGAGAGAAGTCCACTAGAAATCAAACCTGTGTGAAACATTCATCCTGACATGAAAGTGTTATGAAATCTAGAAGAGAACCTTTTTAATAAGCTGCTAACAGATTAACACACAGAGAAGAGTAAAAGGTGCAGTTGTAGAGCTGTATGTCAGAGTCTCTGAGTAACAGGAAATGTAAAACAACAGTACTGATACTATACTCTTCCTCTGCTCTCCCTACCAGCAACGTCCAAGCTGCTCATGTGCCTTAAAGAAAATGATTTGAACACAGTCTTCAAAAAACTCACTAAATTCTACATTATTCTCCAAACTGAAGCTGATCAACAGATGAAACAGATGCTCTCAGTGTCACAGTTCAGTCATCCAGCCCTCAGTAGTTTTCCATTGAGCCTGCCTCTGCCCCACTCAGCCTGTCAGCCACACCCACCTCGTCAGGTCGCTCTACTCACCTGTGCACACAGCTGCCTCTCATCACATGCAATCAGCCCAGCATATACTCTCCAGCTCCACACTCACTCCTTTGCCAGATTGTTCTTTGCCATGAAAGACTTTCCAGCATTCTCCTGCCTGTCTTCCCGGTACCGACCTGGCCTGTCCCTGATCCCCCTGCTTCGTCTGCCTCCTGGTAAATCAACCTGAACTTTTACCACTGTTTCTGAGTCCTTTGTACAGCAATTGGGTCCATACACCACCCGTTACACTCAGATCTTCTGTGTCATCCATTCAGAGGAACGTCCTAACTGACCATAATGAGGTCATCAAGTTTATAATCTCATGACCAAAAGAAATCTTTGAATTCAGTAAACTTGATTTTTGCCTCTCCAATAGGACAAAACTACTAATTCTCAAAATGTTAATAGTTCCATGTTTTAGTTGCAGATGTGTTAAAACAAACATTTAAAAAGCCACAGAAAGAAGATGTTTAAAAAGTAAATATATTGGGGTTGAGCATAGCTCAGCGGGTAGAGCACCCGCCCCATGTGTTGAGGCTATAGTCCTTGTTGCAGGTGACCCCGGTTAGAATCCCAAATCAAGCAGTCTTATCCTGCGTGTCATTCCCCCTCTCTCTGCTTCCTGTTTCCTGTCTATCTCCACTGTCCTGTACATTAAAAGCAAAAAAGCCTGAAAAAATATACTTAAAAAAAAAAAAAAAAAAAAAAAAAAAGTAAATATAAATTCATAATTTTTTTTTTTTTTACCAGTCCTGTATAGCTGTTCTCAGCTGATGGGGCCCACTGAATGGATCAGGGGCCCTTTATATGTTTTCACTACTGTTAGCACTGTCTGCATGTATTACATGTTGTTCATTTGTTTAATCCTACATCCAGCATAATATGTTCAGTCTGATATGAACCATCAGGGTTCCCAGATAAATGTTCATGTTTAAAATCTAAATGTTGGACATTTAGTTAATGATTTAATAAAGTTACTCACAGTCCATAGGTTTGTCCAGACTGTTGCTTCTGGTCTTTAGTTCCCCTGTTCAGACACACAGATGAGACATTCAGCTTTAAAAAACATTAACTCTTTTCCTGATTTAATATTAAACACCAACTTCAACTAAAATGTTTCAATCTTTACAAACTCAAGTCTCTCAAACTATTGATGCTGTCATTGTCACAAACTGGCTCATTGCAAAGAGGTAAAAGGTAAAACAAAATGCAGGGCTCTCAAGTTTCATGAAAAGTTTGGAGTGAGATTATATCTGGACCGGAGCAACTCCAAAATCTATGTGTTTTGGCCCCAGTGGCCCTCAACCCCAACCAGTTCTCCCAATTATTTATGCTACTTAAAAAAACAGTTCAATTTTACATACTATTCTTAACTGACCAGCACAAATATAAATGAATATAATAAATGAAAATAATGGGTTAGTAAAAGACAACTTCGGCTAAATAAAATACATTGTTTTATCTATGCATGATAACATGGATCAATAAGAAAATGCCATTTGGCTCCAAATGAGCTTCTTAACCCTCACACACTGTTCATATTCAGACTCTTCACAGTATCCCCCCATAATTAGTCTCTATCAGATATCTGCACAACACACCATTCATGAATACCTCATCATCAGTCACATATAAACAGCAAGATTAAACCTTAATGAAGCTTTCAGAGAGCAGAGAGTTTATTCTTCAGTTTTTATACTTTTTATTTATGGAGAAAAAACATGAATTGTATTAAATTTGAAGAATTTAAGAGTATATATATATATATATATATATATATATATATATATATATATATATATATATATATATATATATATATATATATATATATATATATATATATATATATATATATATATATATATATATATATATGTATATATGTATATGTATATATATATATATATATGTATGTATGTATGTATATATATATATATGTATGTATATATATGTATGTATATATGTATATATGTGTGTGTATATATGTGTGTGTGTATATATGTGTGTATGTATGTATGTGTGTGTATATGTGTATATGTGTGTGTATATGTGTGTGTGTATATATGTGTGTGTATATATATGTGTGTGTATATATATGTGTGTGTATATATATATATATATGTGTGTGTATATATATGTGTGTGTATATATATATATGTGTGTGTATATATATATGTGTGTGTATATATATATGTGTGTGTATATATATGTGTGTGTATATATATGTGTGTGTATATATATGTGTATATATATATGTGTGTGTATATATGTGTGTGTATATATGTGTGTGTATATATGTGTGTGTATATATGTGTGTGTATATATGTGTGTGTATATATGTGTGTGTATATATGTGTGTGTATATATATGTGTGTGTATATATGTGTGTGTATATATATGTGTGTGTATATATATGTGTGTGTATATATGTGTGTGTATATATATGTGTGTGTATATATATGTGTGTGTATATATATGTGTGTGTATATATATGTGTGTGTATATATGTGTGTGTGTATATGTGTGTGTGTATATGTGTGTGTGTATATGTGTGTGTGTGTATATATGTGTGTGTATATATGTGTGTGTATATATGTGTGTGTATATATGTGTGTGTATATATGTGTGTGTATATATGTGTGTGTATATATGTGTGTGTATATATGTGTGTGTATATATGTGTGTGTATATATGTGTGTGTATATATATGTGTGTGTATATATGTGTGTGTATATATGTGTATATATATGTGTATATATGTGTGTGTATATATGTGTGTGTATATATGTGTGTGTATATATGTGTGTGTGTATATGTGTGTGTATATATGTGTGTATATGTGTGTGTGTGTGTGTATGTGTGTGTATGTGTGTGTATATATGTATATGTGTGTGTGTGTGTGTATATATGTATATGTGTGTGTGTGTGTATATATGTATATGTGTGTGTGTATGTGTGTCTTTTTTTGAATAAATGTTTTTAAGAAGTTGAAATATTTTCAAAGTACTTAAGGTGTTTTTACAGCTCAACAATGTAAAAATGGGTCAAATTTGACCCTGAACAGAGCTCAACGGTGTGTGTGTGTCAGATATTGATGCCTTGATGACAGAGGTTATACAGTCTATGATTATAACAGTTGTGGGCTGATGGAGGTCTAATCAGGCTCGTGCATGAGAACGCGCTCGCAGCGGGAAAAAAATCAACTTATTTTCAGAATCTACCCAGCAACAAGAAATACTGTGTTCTGATTGGCTGCTGGGTCGCCGACTCGGGACAGCTATAAATTCAGCAGAGAAATGTGCCTTCACCTTCACAGTCCACCAGTATGTTTCCTCAGCTGTTAAATAAACTAACTGCTGTACTGCTTACAACCATAGACTGTATAAAAGACGACACGGAACAGTTTTCTTCTTCTCTAAACGCTTTCACAGCGAGTTTCTCACCGACCCTACAGCACCACCTGGTGGGGGAAATTATACAACGCTTAACACATGAATGAATGATGATCAATTAGTGAATCACACACAGTATCGGTATAATGAGCAGTGCATATATCATAAGAATGTGTGTATATATGCTGGTAAAGGTGAAATATGACAGTGAGTAACTATATACTTTTTATAAGAGCTGAGCTGCTTTAACAGCAGCTACACACCTAAAATACAACTCAGCATCAGCATAGAGAACCAGAGCTACTATCAGCTACTGTAATCATGACCCTGAGCTGACAGCTGTTTAATGATGCTGTTTAGTGCCACACACCTCTGTCTGTCTTCAGTTAAATAATGAACTCTACAACAGGCTGATTAATGTAGTCACATACACACATTCATTTAAAACTGTGAAACATGATGTCTTTGATTAATAATGAGTGAAAATCATAAATCTCTGTTGTGTAATAGTTTCAACAATATTAGAGGTTGCACTGTGTTATTCACAGGAAAGACACAACATGTAATTAAACCTTTTGGTTTTTCATTTTTATTCCATTGGATATTTTTGAAAGTATTTCATGGTTCTTTCAAAGTTTTCTTACCTGTGTTGTTGACTTGAAGAAGCTCTGAAAAGCTGAAAAGACAGACAGAGCAGAGAGGAGTCACAGCTCAGAGGTTTATATCAGCAGAGAGGTGGAGCATGTCAGGAGAGGCGGAACTGTTTACCCTGACTCCTTTTGAGAAAGAAGTCCAGTATCCAGACAATCATTTAGAGATTCACCTGTGGATCTTGCATTCAGGTGCTAAAGATGGTGGGCTGCATGCATTTGAAGGCTGAGGAGAAATCCACAAACAAGATGCTAGTGTATATAGCATAAGTCACTGGGTAGGGCTTACTCGAGAGAGAGGGGACAGGGTTGCACTAGTCTCTCCAGGCACTTTATGACCGATGAGAGGGCCACAAGTCGGTAGTCATTCAGTTCTATAGAATGGTCGGTCTTGGGGATAGGCCTTACCTCAGAACGCTCCCACAGTATAGGGAGGGTGTCCTGTTAGACAGAGAGGTTGAAGGGAGGACAGACAATGCTGCCAAGCTCATCTCTGCATACCTTCATCACCCTTCTTTTAATGAGATTAGGCCCCAGGACCTTTTTAATAGATTAGGCCTCTTCTTTCCCTACCTCACCTCCTATCCCCCATTTGTTTTAGCCTGAAAAGTGTCAGTTGATTGATTAATGGATCAATCAGCTCAGCACACTGTAGGTTTGGTGCAGCTCATTTGGACTTCATCAGTAAATAAATTGAAGTTTTCTTCACAGCCACAGTAACCGTTCCTGATTAACAGATGTTTTTTTGATGATTTGTCCACAGCCCACAGTTGATCTGTACATACTTTTCTGACTTTCACAAAGAAGCTATGACCCTCAAATCTTCTGTTTATTATCTTCCTGAAAATGAAAGAACATTTCTGTTCTCACGCTGGAACATGTTGGAAATTTAATCTGTGAATTTATCTGTTGTTTCATCTGATCATGTCTGACTGTCAGCCTGTAATTCCTCATAGTTCATCAGATTCTACAATGCACCACACCCACATGTTCAATACATCAGATAACAAACTGAAACTAGCACAGCAAAGGAATCAAAAACAACCTCTGTTGTCACGTCAGTGTTCATGAGAACTGAATCTGTTGTGAGGTGATGTTCATGTGCGTGTGTTTCATCTGATAACTTCAGTCTTTTATTGTATTTTATGAGGAAATGAAGTATGTTTTCTCATTCTTCAGTTCACTTCATTTTGTGTGAATGTGATCAAATCATCAGCACATAGTGACCTCTGCAGAGAAACCTTCAGAGCTGCTGATGTTAAGATCCTGCAGTGACGTCACCATCTAGTGCTGAGTGCCACAGTGAAGGTTAAAGCTCTGCACCAAGTACAGTATATAAACAACAACATTGTTTTTGTGAACATATTATTAATTATTAATATAATTTCCAGCTTCTCACTTACAGTAATTTAAAAAAGGGAAATACACATGTATGTGATGGCTACTGTCCCTGTCCTGCTCTGATGTTTACATACTTTACATACATTACTCAACTTAAAGCACATCAGTGAATACTTTACATACTGTACATGCTGTTATTCTGCTCAGATGACACTCCTGAAAGTTCGTCTCTTAGATTCAGGTATGCAGGTAATGACATACACATTCCTGCTGATGGTTTCATGTTGTTCCACTGATCATCACTTTGTACTGGCACCAATGTTGCAGTGAACCAATAAAACATGAGGAGGACAAAAACTGCTAATCAATGTAAAACATACACATAACAATGCTGGTTTCAAAAAGTGGATTTCAAATGTTTCATGAGGAATGAAAATAAACATCTATCACAGTTGAGGTATTTTTTGTTTTGGTTTAAAAAAAATAATCCATAAACAAGAGAACATTCGGTTTTCCTAAAAAAAAAAAAAAAAAAAAAAATTACTACTGATCACTAAGGCCAGTAAGTCTTACAGACTGTGAGTGATAGGTGATGACTAAGAAAATTAGGTTTCAGGTTATTAGCCCACAGCAATGTACTTCAACTAATCATTCCCATGTTTGTTCTAAATCTCCCCTTTTAGAGGCTAGGTCTTGTCATCTCCTAGATGGGGAAGGAAAGGCTCTAATATTTTGTAGAACTGAAAAGGTTTGTCCTTCAAGAAAAAGCATAAGGCCTCTGCTGGCATGAATTAAGGTGTTATGACTCTAACAGGATGCAGGTAAATTCATCTTTTGTTAAGATCATCAAAAGTCATGCGAATATTTTTCTTTATGAGGTGTCCAACTACATTAAACCCTCTATCTGCTGATTTGGGTTACTGTCCATACTTTAAGGGTATTTTGCAATGAAAAAAAAACCTTGACTTTATATTGAGTCACATATAAGAGATGACGAAGAGGTTGCGAAAATACAGGTCCAGACTCAATATCCATAAATACTTAAGTATAGCAACACAAACATGCAGAGCTAGTGTAATTCGGATATTTCCTGGACAGAAATAACGACATAATCTGAAATGCGTAAAGCAGTTGTGGTAAGATGTTAAGACTCCATGAAATCTTGCTTGGTTTCCTGTTCTCCCAACACCTCACCCTGTAGATATCCTGTGGCTTAATGTTTCTTTCCATGCACATTCTGTTTTTCAGGTTCTCTTCAAATGCCTTTACAATACCATATAATCCTCCCTTTGGGTGTTCCTACACCTTCAGTCAACCAACCACTGCAAATGAGGGTGAAAACCCAGTCAAGTTCTCATCAATTAGCATTTAGCATCATTCCACTTATCAAATTTTCTGTGTTTTCTTTGAGTCTCTGTCAGACTTGCTGCTCAGAATAAAGTCAAACAGACATTTAATGAACAAAGTTCAGCAGAAGCTTCAACAGACTCAGAAAGCAGCTGATGATCCAGTGAAGACACTCTGAGCAAACTGATTTCATGAAGCTCACACTTTATTCATCATTCACAGAAACATGATTTCATGTAGAATAACACAATATACTGCAACCACTCAAATATCACTGCTTAGAAAATAAACTACATGAATGAATACAAGTTTTCCCACATGGCCTGTGTCATCTGAAATATTAAACTCATCATTACAAGCTGTATGATTCAAATACACGTGAAGAAAATCTGATCAGACAGAAGCAAATACTAAACCATATAATCCTCCCTTTGGGTGTTCCCACACCTCCAATCAACCCAAGTCCTCATCAATTAGCATTTAGCATCATTCCACAGTGATTATACAGATATAATATGATTAACATAAGATTCAAGAAGTCATGAAATAAACACAGTAATATATATGAATTAAAAAAGATAAAAAAGACTTAAGAAGAATAAAATTAAGCTAAGTAAAAATAATACAATTATAAAAACACGATAAATGCCAAAAACAGTTAATACAGTATTTGAAGTCAGTTATAAATGTAATGTAAGCATGGAAAAACTCAGTTCAGCACTTGCCTGCGTTGTGCAGTTGTGTGTAAATTAAAACAAAAATCTGAAATATATCAAAAATACAGTTTGAATACATGTTAAAAATATTACATATAAAACTAAACTATTGCTCAGTGCTATTTAAACTCCATCAAAATATAATCAAAAGATATGCATCAAAACTTAAAGTCAAAATAAAAGTAAGAAGTAGAAACAATTAGATAGTGTGAACATGGCAGAGAAATGTCCATCAGGTTTCTATAATCCCCTACTCCAACTACTGAAAGCAGCTGTGTGCTTCTTGTTTCTTGGTTACTGAAGTGCAGCTGAACACACTGATGCTGTGTTTTGATCTGATGACTGAAGCTGAGAGCAGAAAAGAGGCTCAACTATGACAGGAAGTGATGTAAAAACAGAGTATTGATAAGAAGAAAAGCAACAGCTGCTGTTACTGTGAGACAGATTGTGGCTCTGCTTTGACTGATGTGGATCAACTAATGATTCCTCTGTAATCTGAACAGTGACCAGACGTCCAGAATTAAACATTCAACTACAAGAACAAACAGCAACAGAGCTCCTGTTTCTCACAATCACACACCTGACATTTAAGAGAAGATTCAATTCTTTTCTGATGGACATTTTACATCAACATTGTAATTAAAAGGATTATAATCAAATAATGTTTGTGATGTTTAAACATTTGTATGAACAGTGTAGATCTTGTTGTCTACTCAGCTGGTTGATGTTGTTCAACTAATTTTTTTTTGTGTCTGCTTTACCAAATGCTGCATCTTTAATTGCTTTACCAGCTGATGCTAGTTAACCAAACATGTGCTTCCAAGTTGATCTGGTTCTTTCATCCACTCGACTTGCCATCTCTTTCAGTTTCTGGACCCTTCCTTTGTCTGTCTTCTTCACCTTCTCCGTGTCTCCTGTCTCCTCCATCTTCTCAATCAGGAAGTCCAAGTGGACATAAGTGGACAGTGAATTAACATTCAGGGCAATCCGCTCCAGATGTTCCACATGTTGGTAGGCCTCCTCCAGCAACTTTATCTTCTCTGCTTCCTGTACTTTCATCTCAATTTCAAGATGTTCCATCAGGCTCTTCTTCTTCTCATTTTCTGACTTATTCTCTTCATACTTTCTTTTCATATCTTGTTGCGTCTTCTTCACTTTCTTGGTCTTGGTCACATATCTCCACTTCTCTTTCACATGAGCAGATGCAGGACATTTCTTGGTACAAACTGTACAGCGACCATTTTTCATGACCTCACAGTGTCCAGGATACCAGGCCATTGTGCATCCAGGATAGTGACAGTTCTCTTTACATCTGGTACAACAGACAGCAGCTTCATAAAAAAATAACGTCCGCATCCCACCATCAATGTTTCTTTTGTCTTTGTAGACCTCATCAACTTCTACAGTGAACTTTTCATTCTTCTTCATCTCTTCTTCATGTTTCTTCAGAGCTTCTTCAATCTGTTTGATCTCTCTCTGTTTCAGTTCAATCCGCTGGATTCTTTCTTGCAGGTTTTGGATGCAGGCTGTCAGTCTGATCCGTGAGTTCATCACTTCAACTGTTTTATTCAGCTTCTGAGGTTTAGATTCTTTCAGGAAGTCTGTGAATTCTTTCATTCCTGCTTCTGTTACCCTCCATGCATTATCTAAAGTAAGTTTTGTTTTCTTTGTTCTCTTTGTGTTCGGGTAGTTATTAAACAGGAAGTGAACAGGTTCATTCTCTTCATCTTTGGCCCATTTAATGTTTGCAGCTTTAAGAGCTTTGAGAGCATTTTCAGGAGTTATTCCATCTGAGTGTGTTATGAGAGCGATGATGTTCTCCTCAATGTCTTTTCCAAACAGAGACGTCACTGAATCAAAGATGTACCTCAGTCGATCACTCACTCGATTTTCACTCGCCTTCAGCACCAGACCCACTGCGTTGATTTCATGAACTCCATCGTCTGAGCGGAACAAGTCAAATAATCTTTGACTGATGATGACATCATGTTCGATCCCTCTGGTGTCTCCGAATCCAGGAGTATCGATGATGGTCAGAGAGTAGGGCAGAGTTTTATCTTCATAACCAAAGATCTCGTATGTGATCACATCTGATGTCTTACTCACTGACTGACTACTCTTCTCTTCTTCTTCTACAATCTCAAACCAGATGTTGTCCTCAAACTTCACTCCCATGGTGTAGTTGACCAGAGCGTTGATCAGAGTAGATTTTCCTGCTCCTGTTTCACCTACAAGTAAGATGTTTCTGTTTGTCTTGTTCAGGTTTTTCTCTCCAACAGTTTTTCTTGTCAGAGTCCCAAACTTCTCTTCCTTTGGTCTCAGCTGGTAGACAGCAGGAGATCCTGAAGAGATCTGAAGACTTTTGGAGATGATGTCCTGGTATCTGGATGAGATGTTACTGATCCTGTAGAAAAAGTAGAGATTCAGTCAATGCGTTCCTTTCTCATCACTGACTCATTAAATACATTTCTAATTATTTTCCACATACATGTCTACAGTAGTGTCTGGTTTCATATATTAATAATAGTACAGTGGAGTATGAATACTGCTGAGCCATATGTGATTGTACATCATGAATAATAATAATGAAGTGGAGATATGAATTAAGTCAAACTAAACAGCCACATTTAGGGATTTTAGTCTAAATTTGAGTTCTGGTTTTAACTGAGGACAGAGATGGACTAAGATTAAACTCTTTAACTGTTTAATTGAACATTATCTCCTTGTTCTCTGTAACATACCACTGCCTTTAGTTAGAACATTTAAAATACACATTCAAACTTCATAAACAACAGATTCTGACTTTCTGACAACACATTTTGGAATATGAAATAATTTGTCAAGAAAAACTGAAATCCAGAATACAGCAATGATGATATTTATTATAATAATAATAATAATTATTAATTATTAAGTCCAGGGCTGAATTTTTGTCCCAGTCCAGACCTGCCTAGAAATGATCTTTGTTTGCTGCTAAATGGAAACAGCAGATATGTTCTGAAGGAAATGTCATGCTACCTGGATGAAGCTTTCATGAGGAAATGTTGCTCATTAAGGAGTCTGCAAAGTCTCTAAATGTTGCTACTGAATGTAAATGTCCACTGACACATTTGCTTTGTTTTCTATAATATGTGAGTATTTGAATGAGGCTTCATGTTACAGTGAGCCTGTAAAAAGAAATCATTCTATGATGGGACAAACTGACCAAAGAGTCTCTATATGGGTTTAGTTTACTTTGTTCAAGTCCACATTAGCATCACATGCAGTGTGCACATTGGAAGTTATTGGTGTGTGTAATCATTCCTCCTGTCCACACTGGCTGTGACCTGATTCCTTCCTACAGATACTCAAATATCACACATGACTTCTGAGAGAAATCACAGTGTAAAGTTGAGCTGAAGCTGATATAAAGATGTGAACAAAGTTACAGCTCTGTAATTCATGTGTATGTTGGTGTTTGTGCTGAGCTGCAGTGGAGGAACATTAACACAGAGAGGGAGTTTAGTACTAAAGACATGTGGAAGCTTCTGAGAGAGCCTCTTGATGCTCAGACAGCTCTGTCTCATTAACCACTAAATCATTTGTACACTGTGTGAGAGAGAAGGATCTGCTGAAGAGCTCCTGTTATTATAAATGTTAATATTTAACTTTATAAAACTAGACAGTGCTAAAGAGAGATATAATTTTCTCCACAGTAACAGCTATAAACTACTACAATGAACTGAACGCTTTTGAATTGTTTCTTCTTCTATTTGCTGTTTGGATGTAAGCTAAAGTGAGTTCAGAACTTGTGATAAATGTTTCAGGTGAGTGAAATAAATGTCTAACAGCATGTTTCTCTGACAGTAACGTCTAGCTCTCAGTCAGTGACAGCAGTAATCTACAATGAATTACATTAGGTTAGTAAAAGATTGTTCACTGAAAATTTAACTGTGTTAGGGTGCGTACAACAAGGAGAAGTTTTTGTATTTCTGTCTGTGGGGTGAGATTATGGAACAGTCTGAATCTAAAGTTCAAGGAATGTCCAAACATAATACAGTTTAAAAAGAGGTATAAAGAAATTATTTTTATGAGGTAAAGGGATGGAGGTGTTTAACTGACTCAGCTGCCTGTTGTTTGTACGTAAGTACAAAGTGTCTATTTATGTATGTATGTGTATATGTAGCTATTTCTGATGGGAAAATGTAGCAATGCTTTATATATAGATAATTAAATATAGATGTAAATATTGACATTAAATATAATATTAGTAAGAAATTGTAGGATTTTATGAATTTGTAATTAAATTAGGAGCTAGCAAGCATTGATTTAAGAAGTAGGGGTGGGATTCAATAAGTGTTGACTTCTTCCCACTTCTTTTTGGATGTGGTTGACTTTCTGTCTTTTCTGTCTGTAAAGTTCACGTTTTCAGTGAGAACATTGTGCTTTCTTTTTTTATATGTTGTTTTTGTTTTTTCTAATCTAATCTAAAATCACTTTATTATTATACTTTATTTGTTGACTTTGTTTCACATTGAATAATCAACAGTTTGATATTTAACCTCCAGTTAAATTCAAAGAAGTGGGAGAAAATGTCATATTTAACTGTTGAGAACTGGTTTGATGTTTATTATAAGTTTATATTGTGAGTCCAGTTACTATAACTGTGTTAGTTCATATAGTTAAAAACCTAAGACTTTGGCACAGTTCTGTATATCTGCATATAAGCAAAGTGACGAGGGACTTTGAGGTGTGTCAGCTGATAAAGATTATGTGGAAATGTCACATTTTTGACTGAATTTAACAGATTTTCCTGCTATTTACTAAAATGTTCATATGTAATTATTTCTCAGTGTCTATATTAGAATACAACCAGAAAATACAGGAAATGTGTATGCTGTATTAAAAAACAAAGAAAACAGCTTTTATGATGGTATAATTAATATATATATATATATATATTATTCTGTGAAATCATTATTACATACAGTAATTAATATTTTTCTGCAGCATTTGTTTCCTAACATCCTGACACTGAAAGTATTTCATGATTCTTCTTTCAAAGTTTTCTTACCTGTGTTGTTGACTTGAAGCTCTGAGATGCTGAGGAGAAAGAGAGAGGAGGAAGAGCAGAGAGGAGTCAGAGCTCAGAGGTTTATATTAGCAGCTGATTTCACAGAAACAGTCTCAGAAAGAGATTAGTCATTATTAATAACCAAACCAATTCTTTTCTACTCTTACATGTATGGTTGTGTAATAGGTTGGTAATAATTGAACTATTCTAACAACTAACATTTGACACAGACATTCAGATACATTCATACAGTTTTACATCAAAGTAATACACATTTACACCAATAGATAGTGCTCTAGTACTGCTGTGGATCCATTAGGGAGACTGTAGCTGCCCAGCTGAGCTCATGCAGCTCAGAAATAAACAAGTTCAGGCATGAGCAGGGCCCTGTTCCATAAAGCAGGATTACCAAATAAGCCAAGTTTATTAGTCAGGCTCATTTACCACGGCAACTTATGCTGGAAAACTAATGGCTAACAGGTTTAGACTGAGTTCCTGTTTAGCCTGAAAGAACAGAGATGATTTAATATATTATATTGCTTCCCTAACCCTCACCCTCATTTAAAAAGAAAATCTGTTCAAATTAAGTCGACTTAATAATAATAATCATATATATATTGTTGGATTGTATATAATTTGTTGCTTCTTGTTTTATTTTTTGTTTCTAGTTTTTGTTTCTTTATTATACTGGAGGACCATATCTGTGTAATTGACGTTTTGGAAATGCATATAGGTAACCCCAGGTAATGAGCACGGTGTGTGAAGGGGAGGGCAAACAGTTTTTGACCGTGCCAGTGTTGAATGAATGACTGTGACGAAGGAAACTGATGTGATGTCATGGACTCAAAAGTTATATCTGTGTTCAGGTGAGAAAAATAATGTTTTTTTATTGTTGCCCAGAACACGCGTCTGAACAAGTTCTCCCCGTTCACCCCTCAGAGGCCAAATGTAGTCTTGATTGAAAGACTCTACATATATATCTATGTGATCTATATCTATATACTCTGACTCCTCTCCTTTCAGCTTCCTCAAGTCAACAACACAGGTTAGTAAGTTTTTAAAGAATAACCATGAAATACTTTCAGTATCAAGATTTTGGGACAAAAATACTTGAGGAAAAAACTCACTATAACTGAATGTAGATAGATTGCTCAACTTTAATGAATAAACTTCATGACTTGATAAGCAACGTGATCTCTGCAGCTGTGGCTCCATCTAGTGGTCACTACAGAAAACATCATTATCCAGAGTGGATGTAATATTCTTCAGGATATGTTCATTGTGATGCTGTGAGCTGTGTTTTCTTTGAGTCTCTGTCAGACTTGCTGCTCAGAATAAAGTCAAACAGACATTTAATGAACAAAGTTCAGCAGAAGCTTCAACAGACTCAGAAAGCAGCTGATGATCCAGTGAAGACACTCTGAGCAAACTGATTTCATCAAGCTCACACTTTATTCATCATTCACAGAAACATGATTTCATGTAGAATAACACAACCACTGCAACCACTCAAATATCACTGCTTAGAAAAAAAGAATGGAATTTGGACATCCAATTTGTTGTTCTTTACATCATACCGACAGGCAGTCTCTACCAAGACGGTAATCATAGCAGAGCTCACAGTACCAATGGAAGAAGGGATGGAGGCAGCCTTTGAGAGAAAAAAGGAAAAGTACAGCGAGCTTGCTGCAGCATGCACAAGCAGGGTTTCCATCCTGCACCTACTCTGTCGAAGTCAGCGACCAAGGCTTCATTGAAAAATCCACCCAACAGTTGCTGAAAACCCTCGGATTCACAGTCCAAGCAAAAGAAAGCACTCCGGGAACTTGTGGAGGAGGCAGAGAAAGGGAGCTTCTGTCTGTGGCTCAGAAGAAGAGACCCTAAGTGGGGGAACTAAGGAGTCTTGGGCCAGCCATGGGGGGCAGTAGGGAGACGTCCCTTCTGCTGCCCCACCACCTAGAAGATTAAAGGGGAAACATCTGTGAAACATCTGTGGCTCCCAGCTGACGACCCTGCAGCTGGCCCACTATCACTAGCAGAGGTTACGACAGGCATCAAAATAGTTCTGGTTGGGCTTTTTATATCCTCCAGTTTCAGTCATCTTTCTATATTTTTCATACAATGTTGAACATCAAGAACAAAATTCAGAATTCAGTTTCTAAATAATAAACTGGAAGTTTGCATCAGTGTGTAGTAAGTACTATAAAACACAAGCCTCCATGTTGCCTGTTGGCAACTTTTAATTTGATTCAATCTGTGGATAAACCAACACACCTGTAAATGGCAGTTAATCTTGTCTATGATCATTTATGCAGTTCTGCCACTTTACGTTTTTTTTTTTGCTTTTATTTTGAAGAACCCACTCTTATTTTGTTACTTCCTGTTATGCCGACGCTAGACTTCCTGCTCCCGTCTCAGCAGAACGACATGCTGCTCACGTTACTCCAGAGTTGGTAAAACATATACACAAACTATTTACATGTCGTAGCCTGTATTGAAGCTTATGAAAGGGTGTTTAATTGCAGTTCGCTCCGTGTTTGTGTCATTGTATTTTTTGTATAAGGACTGTTACCGCAAGGTGTGTGTGGAAGACAGGCTGCTAGCAGGTTGTGCTCAAACTTAGCGCCCTTGGAAGCAGAAGGAGGTAGGAGGAGACTAATGGTGCATTCATTGTAAAGAGAGTGATTCATTTCATTTAAAACAAAGAGAAATTGTCTTTATTTTCATTTACATAAAAGCTGTAACTCGTAGCAATTTAAAAAGGGTAATTCCATGTAAAATTCATTATTCAAGTTTACTAAAATGTATTTGTTTAAGTTAAAAATGTGAACATGATTTCTATATTATTCGCTGAATTCTGGTATTATGGCATTTGTATTTCTGTCCATTTTCGTAGTTTTCACGGTGTCATGGTGTCAGGAGGTGAAAAGAGGAGAGAATTAAAGTAACACCAGTTGAAGCTCTCTGCGTCACGTGTGGTAATTCCAAGTGGGCCGCTACAGTGAAAACTCCCCGGCTGCAACAGACCTGCCATCCCTGCCGAGAAGCTGACGCCATCTCATCTGAGATCCAGCTACCGACCTGTTACCAGCCAGCTGACTTCGTTCGCATCCACATCGTGCTCAGGCAAGATTAAAAAGGACAGCACACTAAAGGTACAACGACGGATACTGAAAAAGAGACATTGAGTGCCAAGGAGCAAAAAAGGACTATTCACACACACTACACACACATACAAGCTTACAGCGTAACTGAAGTGTTTTACATACTAACGTATCATATTTTGAGGTCAAAATAATTTGTTTCCAATGCATAACGGTTCTGAAATTGGTGAATATTTCAAGACAAGTGGCACATGTGTTTATGGAGTAATAATTCATGACATGTCTGTTTATGAGAAAGTTTAAAGGGTGAAGCTCTTTAGCTATTAATGTCTATAGCGCTCATTTATGACATTTGTTGTTACTGTTTTATGCTAAAAAATCCTATTGAATGTCCATAATCTGGAAATGCTTGACAGTATTACTCTGTGGTAAATGATAACTACAGCTTATAAGTATAGACTCAAGCATAGGGCAATCAGAGGCTACAGTCGACCTAAAGCAGTTGCACAAACAAACAAAATGTCACTCCCAACAGAAGAAACGGACAATCCCACAGACACGCCACTCAAGTCTAGCTCACGTGAGAGAAAGCTAACAGAGAAAGGCCAAGAGAAGCATAAAGAAGACATCAAAAAACGTGTAAAAACATTTAACAAAGATTATGACTCTTGAAAGCTAGTAGCGAGGGAGACAAGGACAAAACTAAAAACCCTCTGCTCATTAGAAGACCTCAATAAATTGCTGCAAGGTATTGAAGCAAAGCACGACGCCGTAAGACAGCAATATGAACCTATCCTACGTAACAGTAGCACCACATCTGAGATTGTCAACAAAATGGACGCCTGTGTTACACTAACAAAGGAAATCTGCAATCTCATAAGTAACCGTCTAGAGACTGTTAATGAAGATTATAACAATCAACTTGAGAAAGAAAGAGTAAGAGAAACGTTAAACAAAAATGAATATGGGTCTGTCTTTGGCTACACCAAAACTGAAACTGCAAGCTCCTTAGAGTCATCAGAGGAATCGAGCTACCACTCTGGCTCGACCAGCACCCAGAGCGGTAGAGTAGACGCAGAAGCAGAGCTTGCTGCTAAGCTAGAGCAATCAAAGGCCATGGAAGAAATTCAAGCACAGAAAGCACATCTTCACAAGTTAGAAAGTGAATGGAAGCTCAAAGAGGCAAAAATGTTGTCAGAAATGAAACAAAAAGAGGTGGAAATGCAACAACAGTTGGAACAAGAGAGAGCAAAACTGCAGCAGTTACAAGCAGAAAAGATGTTGCTATAGCAGCAGCTCGTGTGAGAGCATATGACAGTTTTGAAGGTTTTGAGAACCACAACGAAGAAGTTAACAGCAAAACTAGCCCTGCTTGCTACAGAAAGCTAAAAACTGAACCTCAATTGAATCCAGCCGCTACATCATTCCAACCTCGCCATGCAGCTTCTGAAATGACAATGACCCAGGAGTCTGTCAGTTTAGCACAAGCAATTGCTAGCTCATTAAGTATGAATCGCTTGCCAGTCCCTGAACCCACCACGTTCAGTGGTGACCGTTTAAGGTTTACAGATTGGAAAATGTCATTCATGACTCTTATTGACAGAAAACCACTCCCAGCAAGCAAGAAGAGGTTTTATCTCAAAAATTATCTTGCTGGAGAGGCGCGCAAAGCTGTAGAAGGGTTCTTTTATCGAGATTCAGAGAATGCATAAAATGTAGCGTGGAAAGTTTTACAGGACAGATACGGGAATCCATTCATCATACAGAAAGCTTTCCGTGATAAGCTTGTGAAATGACCAAAGATCAGCGCAAACGATCCACTAGCACTACGAGAGTTCGCCGACTTCCTCCAAAGCTGCACTGAGGCAATCCCACATGTCAAAGGACTAGCTATACTTAACAATTGTGAGGAAAACCACAAGTTGCTCAAAAAACTGCCAGAATGGATCGTTCGAAAGTGGAGTTGAATTGTTGTAGATGAACTTGACACATCAGGCAGCTACCCAGGTCTTACATGCTTCACAGAGTTCCTGAGCAGAGAAGCACGGATAGCCTGTAATCCTATTGCTTCTCCATTGTTGATAAATTTCAAACTGATAGATGATAGAATCCCAAAGAGAGCCAAAGCCTTCAACACAAACACACAAACAAAGAGTTTCGCTCAAGAGAAACAAGTAGTAAACAACAACAAACCAAAATCACCTTGCTTTGTCTGTAAAAGTGAAGCTCATGGTATCACAAAGTGTCCCACTTTTGCAGCTAAGAGTGTTGAAGATAAAAAGACATTTATTCATGAAATCGGCTCTGCTTTGGATGCTTGAGAAAGGGTCACATGACCAAGGATTGTAGGAGGCGACACACGTGCAACACATGCAACCGTCGTCACCCAACCTGCTTGCACGAAGACAGGAAACAAAGACCTGTGGAAGCAATAATGAATAGTTCCACATCCACAGAAGAACATGCGAGCCAGGAAACACACAAGGTCATGTCCCATACATCAACACAATGCACGACTGCTACCTCAAGTATCGTTCCAGTTTTTGTGTCTTCAGTACAAGAACCACACAGAGAAATACTCACATATGCGATACTAGACACACAAAGTGATTCAACATTTGTCTTACAGATGAAGCCATTTCAAAGTTCCCGTGTTTCCTTGATGGCTCCTTGACTGGTCCTTGACCGGTCCTTGGCTGGCCGATAATGGAAGCAGGGGGGAAATGTGATCCCCCCGCGATGACGTGGTCAATGAGGCCCCGACTGGGAACGCCCCTAAGCTGCCCGAGTGAAAACCAGCTGCAATGCCTCATTTATCCACGGGGAGGAGCAGTGTGTTTAGACCGGTTTAGACCCACTGCTCATAGAAAAGACTAGGCTGTCCAACTATTAAAAAAATAACCGGATTCATCACGTTACAACCCTGTGATTAAACCTGATTAAAATACTAGGCTAAATATTATATACACTAATATTACTTGTTTTACTTCTATTCTTCTGTATTAAGTCGCCGAATGAAGCATACAATACAGTTAATCCATTAGAAAGATGCAATGAAGCTGCCGTACATCTGACAGGACACCGTGTGTCACAGGAAACACTCGCGGACACTTAATAATTCCTCTGACTGATCACTGATCACTGTCACTGTCAAACCAAGAAATAGCCCATGAGACAAACCCAGTCTAGTGATTTAAAACAGGACGCGCTATTTAATACGTAGTGTTAATATTATATGGGTTCCCAATCCGACCATTTTTTTGTGTATTATTTCATCATTATTAAGGCAAAATAACTCAATTTATGTCCATGGACATTATAATGAATAGCCTATAGGCTTAATATTAGTTTACATCCAGCGTGCTGCGTGGACATTATTACATCTGCTGCACCGCTGCTACCACAATTATGAAATGCTAAGTTTCTACAGTCTGTGACTGTGATCCTCATAAAAGTAATATTTTACAAATCTGCATTATATAAACTAACGAAATTCGTTAAAGCAAGTCATTTGGAGACTTCTAAGTCATTCAGTTAAACTAAGTCTGTTCAGCTGCTCCGCTGGAGAGGCTGCGAGCGTCAATGAAATCAGTGCGTCTTTTTTACACAAGTATCTGTAGCAGGCTACTGCATGACTCAGCCATGACTCAGAGGAATATGCTTGCACTTTTTAATCATAGTGCGTTGTGTTAATTGATCGGCTGTGTTGTGTGTTACCGGCGCAGCACGCGTTATGTGCGCCTTTTGCGCAACGCGTGTGCCGGAGGCAATTGTGCTTGAGTACACTTGGGTTTTGAGGTAATGTGAGTGCGGGCCAGCGGGGGACGGGGGGCATTCGCTTTGAAAGACAATGGGACAGCACTGTAACCATCCCCCTCAACCCATCACCTTCGTGCTGGACACCTCCCCCACCGAAAATCAAGATCAAGACACTGTTTGTGCCCCCACTATATCCAGCACATATGCTACTGTATGTGTGGTTGAGTTTTCATTTTTACATCTTTTCTAAGTGAGTGAGGGGTGTAGTTGTAGATGTGTGTAGTGCCCCCACTCTGTCCAGCACGTATGTGTGGTTGAGTTTTCAGTTTTACACCAATACTTATAACTAGTTAGTTACTGTAATAATAATAACGAATCTGAATTTAAACTCAATTTGTCTGACTTATATTTATCTTTTTCATATAATTAATGCTCATTAAACTCTGTCTGGCCCATATCTGTCGCGGCATCTGAGCGCTCTTTCTCAGCCTTGTGCAGGCTGAAAACCTGACGCAAGAGAGGTTTGACTACCATGAAAGCTCACAGTGACCCCTCTCAGAAAATAGTTCCGACGTCCATGAACACTATTCTGATCTCTGTGCGTGATTTGTGTGACCATGGAACCAAATGGCCCATTAAGCCCAAACAAAAGGTTGAGCAATGATAATGCTAATAAGGTGGCTGGGCTTACCTGTCTTAACGCATGCACTGAATAGACCGGGGTTGGCTGGCACAAATGTGCTGTATAAAATCAAATACAGTCCTGTGGTCCGTTTTTGTCATTTCGTATTATTTATCTGAGCCTAAAATTAAAAATATGAAAAGGCTTTTTTTTTCGTTTTTTGTATTAGACTCAAAACAAATAACAAAATAATCAGCAGTCAGTAGGTTATTTAATTTTTTGATTTGATTCGATGAATCTGGATGACCGACAGTAACAATTCCTAAAACATCAGAATGTGGGCTAGTTTGTGACAGAAGCGCCATCTTCTGGTCAAACCCTGTATTACAATGAATAGGTGGGTTTACAGGAAAAGATAGACACGCCCAGGAGAAGGAGGGGGTCTCTCCAGCTGCTGGAACTCAGCTGGAACTTGGCTGGAACTTGGCTGGGAGTCAGCTGCCATTCAGCTGCCATTCAGCTTGGAGGGGAACTTTGAAGTGGCTACTACTGTAGATGATGTACTTGATAAACTGAATGTGGATGTCCAACCAGTAAAACTGAAACTTAGCACTATGACAGCTATCGACACAATAATATCGAGTAAGAGTGTTCATGGTCTACAAGTTCGAGGACTCTACTCTGAGAGCTGCATTCAACTACAGCAGGCCTACAGCCGTGACTTTATCCCCGTGGATAAATCTTATGTTCCAACAAAAGAAACAGCGTTACTGTGGCCTCATCTCAGAAACTTGGCAGATAAGTTACCACCCCTCCAAGACTGTGATGTAGGGCTCCTAATCGGATACGACTGTCCAGCAGCACTGGCTCCTCGAGAAGTCTTCTTAGGTGACAAAAATCAACCATTCGCACAGAGATCAGAACTAGGATGGAGTATAATAGGCTCATCAAACCCCCACCTAGACAGACAAGGAAGTCAGAGTTTTGTGCACCAGCTCACAGTTAAAGAACTGCCAGTTCCAGCAGCGACAGATGTTCTAAAGGCCCTAGAATCAGACTTTATTGAGAGAACTCATGAGGATAAATATGTGTCCCAAGAAGATGTTCATTTCATGCAGTTCCTCAGTAACCACATCACACAGAAGGAGGACGGGCATTATGAGATGCCTCTCCCGTTCAAAGGCAACAGTCCGCCCAACCTGCCAAACAACAAGAGGTTAGCCACAGTTCGTCTACAGTGTCTTAAGAAAAAATTAAAGGCCAACAAACAATACTATGATCAGTACAAAACTTTCATGGAGGAAACCATTGACAAGGGTGATGCAGAGCCTGCCCCTACAACATCTGAGGGACAGACAGAGTGGTACCTGCCGCATCACGGCATCTATCACCCCAGAAAACCGAATAAGTTGAGAGTCGTTTTTGACTGTTCGGCCAAGTTCCACGGTGTTTCTCTAAACGACACTCTGCTAACTGGACCTGACCTAATCAATCCTCTGGTAGGAGTACTTTGTAGATTCAGGAAGGAAGCTGTAGCCATTATCTGTGACATTGAAAGAATGTTTTATCAATTTTCTGTCACTCTTGAATCCAGAAATTATCTGAAGTTCCTCTGGTGGAAAGGTGGTGATCTGGAGAAGGAACCACAAGAGTACAGGATGGCAGTTCATCTCTTCGGAGCCGCTTCGTCTCCAGGATGTGCCAACTTTGGTTTAAAGCATTTAGCACGACAACACAAAGCTAACTACCCTCTAGCTTCAACATTTGTGGAGAAAAATGTTTATGTTGATGACGGGTTAGTCAGCGTCCCATCAGTTGATGAAGCCAAGAAACTGATCACTGAGTCACAAGAGTTGTGCAAAAGAGGAGGCCTTCGCCTTCACAAATTCAACTCAAATGAAGAAGCAGCGCTCTCTTGCTTAGACTCCTCTGAAAGAGCAGCAAATGTTGAGCCTCTAGGTTTCGATCCAACCCCATCAGAACGTGCTCTTGGAATTCAATGGTCGATAAAAGACGACACTTTCAGCTTTAACATCAGCCTGAAGGATCAGCCTTCAACTCGTCGTGGTTGTTTGTCTGTCATCGCCTCTCTCTACGATCCACTCGGATTCATCGCTCCATTCAGCCTAAGTGGAAAACGTATCCTTCAAGAGCTTTGTCACAGAGGCATCGGATGGGATGACTCACTCCCAGAAGACATAAAGCCACAGTGGGAGGAATGGATAAATGGTCTTCTCAAATTGAAAGAGGTCTCAATCCCAAGATGTTACCACCCTCATGACTTTCAAAACATTGTCAGTGTAGAATTACACAATTTTTCAGATGCCAGCTGTGTAGGATACGGTGCATGTTCTTACCTCAGGTACAAAAATGACAAGAATGAAGTCCATTGCAGTCTCGTCATGGCAAAAGCAAGGGTCGCACCCTCAAAGGTCACAAGTATCCCGAGACTTGAACTCGCAGCAGCGGTGGTTTCTGCAAAAGTAAGTGTTCTGTTAAAGGGTGAGCTTGACATGAAAATTGATGAAGAGTTTTTCTGGACTGATTCACAGGTTGTGCTTGGGTACATCAACAATGATGCTCGTAGGTTCCACATATTTGTTGCAAACCGTGTTCAGCTGATTAGAGATAATAGTGATCCCAGTCAGTGGTATTATGTGGAAACCTCAGAAAACCCGGCGGATCACGCATCCCGAGGTCTTCATGCTTCAGACATTCACTCAACAAACTGGCTGCGAGGACCGAAGTTTCTCTGGGAGCGTGAATTACATCTAACACCCAGCACTCCAGCAGAATTGCTCGTCGGTGATCCTGAAGTCAAGACAATTCAGGTGCTTGCAACCGAAGCCAAAAACTGCAACGACATCCTCAAGCGTCTGAGTCAGTTTTCCTCATGGACAACACTTGTAAAGGTAGTTGCAAGAATCAAGAGACTGAGGTCTAAACAAAAACATAGTGAACATGTGACTGTGGAGGAGCGTGAGAAGGCTGCTGAGGCAGTGATCAAAATCGTACAGCAGCAAGCCTTCCCCCATGAGATAAAGATGCTTCAAAAGTGAGAAAGACCTTCCAAACTCAAGCTTTCTCTTCAGTCTCGATCCCATCTGGTCTGAAGGACTTCTGTGTGTTGGTGGGAGATTAAAACAGTCATCTCTCTGTCACAAAATCAAGCACCCAGTCATTTTACCAAACAACAGTCATATCACTAAGCTGATTGTGTCCCACTACCATGCTAAGACGTGCCATCAGGGTCGAAGCCAGACACACATGGAGCTTCGGACAAATGGACTTTGGGTCATTGGTGGGAGCAAGCTGGTTGCTAAACTGATACACACCTGTGTGCTTTGCAGGAAACTTCGACGGCCAACTGAGAACCAGCGGATGGCTGAACTCCCTAAAGAATGTCTTGAAGCCTCAGCACCTTTTACAAATAGCGGCATGGACTGTTTTGGCCCGTTTATTGTAAAGAAAGCCCGCAAAGAATACAAACGATATGGTCTGATTTTCACATGTCTGTACTCAAGAGCTGTCCATATCGAGATGCTCGAAGATTTGTCGACAGACTCATTCATCAACGCATTGAGATGCTTTATCAGCCTCAGAGGAGCTGTCCGACAATTACACTGCGACCAAGGTTCTAACTTTGTTGGTGCCAGAAATGAGTTTAAGGAAGCACTTAAACAATGCGACACCAAGCTACTGGAAATCTTCCTGTCTGAGAGGCAATGTGAATTTGTCTTCAACGCCCCCTCTGCCAGCCACGCAGGCGGTGTCTGGGAACGGCAAATTAGAACTGTTAGAAATGTACTGAATGCTACTTTTGCCCAGTGCCCAGGTCGACTTGATGACGCCTCTCTCAGAGCACTTTTATACGAGGCCATGGCAATCGTTAACAGTCGCCCATTAACAGTAGATGGAATCAATGATCCTCATGCACTCGAACCTTTAACGCCAAATCACCTCATCATGATGAAATCTAAAGTTGCTCTTCCTCCCCCTGGAGTGTTTGTGAAGGAGGATTTGTACGCTACAAAGAGATGGAGGAGAGTTCAATATCTCATTGAACAATTCTGGGGTCGCTGGAAAAATGAATATTTGCTTAATATATCCACAAGACAGAAATGGCACTTACCTCAGCGCAACCTCAGAGCCAATGATATTGTCATCATAAAGGACGACAACCTCCCGAGAAATCATTGGCAACTAGGACGAGTGGTGGAGACTGTTCAAGACAGCAACAGCTTAGTACGTCGAGTTAAAGTGCAAGTAGGAGAGCGAAAGTCTCAAAGGAAACAAGATCCCCCCTCCAAACCCTCAGTTATTGAGAGACCAGTCCAAAAATTAGTGCTTCTCCTTGAGAACTGATTAGAACAAACAAACACAACAGTTAAATGCACACTGCTTTAATGATATAATGTAGTACAAATCACTCGTACTTTTGATAGTTCAACATGAAGTTACTCGTTTATTACAGTCAGGAAATCCTGTACAATTCATTTGCTCTTTGTGTATTTGCTCATTCATTGTAGCAGGATTTGGTGGGAGTGTAAATGGCAGTTAATCTTGTCTATGATCATTTATGCAGTTCTGCCACTTTACGTCTTTTTTTTTGCTTTTATTTTGAAGAACCCACTCTTATTTTGTTACTTCCTGTTATGCCGACGCTAGACTTCCTGCTCCCGTCTCAGCAGAACGACATGCTGCTCACGTTACTCCAGAGTTGGTAAAACATATACACAAACTATTTACATGTCGTAGCCTGTATTGAAGCTTATGAAAGGGTGTTTAATTGCAGTTCGCTCCGTGTTTGTGTCATTGTGTTTTTTGTATAAGGACTGTTACCGCAAGGTGTGTGTGGAAGACAGGCTGCTAGCAGGTTGTGCTCAAACTTAGCGCCCTTGGAAGCAGAAGGAGGTAGGAGGAGACTAATGGTGCATTCATTGTAAAGGGAGTGATTCATTTCATTTAAAACAAAGAGAAATTGTCTTTATTTTCATTTACATAAAAGCTGTAACTCGTAGCAATTTAAAAAGGGTAATTCCATGTAAAATTCATTATTCAAGTTTGTTTAAGTTAAAAATGTGAACATGATTTCTATATTATTCGCTGAATTCTGGTATTATGGCATTTGTATTTCTGTCCATTTTCGTAGTTTTCACGGTGTCATGGTGTCAGGAGGTGAAAAGAGGAGAGAATTAAAGTAACACCAGTCGAAGCTCTCTGCGTCACGTGTGGTAATTCCAAGTGGGCCGCTACAACACCATCTTGGGCACACATTGGACCTTGTTATTTCTTTCGGGCTCTCAGTTTCCCTTAAAGAGATTTCTGAGACTGCAATCTCAGATCATCTCCCAATCGTTTTTGAAGTGATAGCCCCCCAACCAGTTAGCAAGCCCCTTGCTCCATCCCGTCAGCAGCGTATCATCACTCCCTCCACGGCCAATGAATTTATTGCTGCTTTCTATGTTTCACAGTTTTTTCCCTTGAGCGGCTTTGCTTCCCCTTCTGTCCTGATCATTTTCTTTCCTCCTTCCACTCCACCTGTACTGGGATTCTGGACTCTATTGCCCCTTTTAGGCAAAAATCTGCCAAGCCAAGAACGGACCCCTGGTTGAATGACACCACCCAAACTGCATGTGTCTCTGGAAATGTTAAGGGACTGTCTCACTGATGATCAGAGAGCTGTACGTGAAGCAAAATCTCAGTACCTCTCTAATATTATTTCTAGCAGCAGTCATTGTCCCAAGGTGTTACTCGAAACAATTAACATTGTTGTTAACCCATGCACTTCTGTTGTGACTGATGTATCAATAGCCACTTGTGAGAATTTTCTTCATTATTTTATTGACAAAGTGGATTCTGTCAGAAAAGACACCAGTGAGAGAGCTATTTTGAGTTCAAATAAGCCTGTTGCCCCAGCTCATTTTGCTGTGTTTGATCACTTTGAGCTGGTTTCCCTCTCTTCTCTCTGTGACGTAATGAAATCTCTGAAACCTACAAATTTCCCATTGGATATTGTCCCTGCCAAACTGTTGAAAATGGTTTTTAATACTGTGGGGCCCAGTCTCCTGATTTTTTTTAACTCCTGCCTTAGATTAGGAACTGTCCCAGCTGCCTTTAAACATGCTGTGGTCAGGCCCCTTCTTAAAAAGCTTAATCTTGACCCCTCAGTGTTATCAAATTTTAGACCTGTTTCCAATCTGCCCTTTCTTTCTAAGGTTTAAGAACAGGTTCATCTGGGTTTAGGTCTCGTCACAGCACCGAGTCTGCACTGTTAAAGGTGCACAACGATATTGCTCTGTCTGTGGATGCCAAGTGCCCTGTTGTCTTAGTGCTGCTTGATCTCACAGCAGCTTTCGACACGGTGGACCATGCAGTCCTCCTGTCACGTCTCAGCAATTATGTTGGCATTCACAGCACTGCATTGAAGTTGTTTGCGTCTTACTTGTCCAATAGAACCTTCTCCGTTATGGTTGGTGACCTGTCCTCTTCCAGTGCTCCTCTCTCCTGTGGAGTCCCACAAGGATCTATTCTTGGCCCTATCCTCTTCTCATTGTACTTGCTACCACTTGGGTCAATTATAGCCAGGCACAACCTCTCTTTCCACTGTTATGCAGATGATTTACATATCTATCTGCCAGTGAAGCCAAATAGTAACAGTGCACAATGTTCTTTGCTTGACTGTATTGCTGATATTAAGCAGTGGTTGGCCCAAAATATTCTTCACTTAAATGAGGATAAAACTGAATGCATTGTGTTTGGGGATACTGTGACGGCTGGCTTTGGCACTCTGTCTTCAAAGTTCAGTTCAACTGTCAGAAATCTGGGAGTGACCTTCGACAGTCATCTGAGGTTTGACAAACAAATTAACAATGTTGTTAGGACTAGTTTTTTCCAGTTGCGTCTCCTGGCCAAAGTTAAAATGTTTTTAAGCCGTCACGACCTGGAGAAAGCCATCCATGCCCTAATAAGTTCCAGGTTAGACTATTGCAATGCACTTTATGTCGGCGTCTCCCAGTCTTCCCTCAGTAGCCTTCAACTTGTGCAAAATGCTGCTGCCCGTCTTTTAACCAACACTAATAGACGTGTGCACATCACTCCTGTTCTTAACTCCCTCCATCGGCTTCCTGTCCTTTATAGAATTTATTTTAAACTATTAATTTTTGTTTTTAAAGCTCCTAACGGCCTCGCCCCACCATATTTAGTTATAATAATAGCTAATAGTTCTTAACTGTTCGTAATCCTGTTACAGCTCTGAGGTCAACAAATCAACTCTTGCTGGAACTGCCCAGGTCAAAGTACAAACACTGGGGTGACCGAGTCTTTTATGTTGCTGCCTCCAGGCTCTGGAATAAGCTCCCCGCCGAGATGCGTATTATTTCTGACCTGGGCCTCTTTAAGTCCAGGCTAAAAACCTACTTTTTTAGAATGGCTTTTAACACCTAATAGTATGACACTTTTATCTTATTCGATTTTGTTGTATTTTATTGCTTTCACTGTTATTTTATTCTGTTTAATTGTTTTTACTTATTCCTCTCTTTATTTATTACCTGCTGTAAAAGCACTTTGGTACACCGAAAGGACCGTTGTAAAGGGCTGTATAAATAAAGTACATTTACATTAACATTCACATCTGTAAACAGAGTTTACTCTCCAGTGAGTCCATGTTTAAAATATTTTGTCAAATCTAAATTTGAATATCTATATTATTAATCTGATATCTATATAAATATCTTTTCAGGTGAACTTTTTTATCTTTTCAAGGATGTAAAAATATTCGTGTGTAATTTTGACCAACGTTGTCTTGATGAGGCTTGATGTGAAATTTGGAAATCGTGATGAACTGCAGTAAAAATAATCAGTGAAGCTTTTCCATTTATTTGTTTTACTTTGACCACAAAAAGTATTTATTATGACTCTAAAATGCCAAAACATTCAACCAGGTGTCGTCAAGATGCTTCTTATTAAACCTGATTAAGACTAATTTGCTCATTTTGTTATAAAAACATCTGTTGGGTTCCCAAACTGAACAAAAGCTCCTGACTGACTTGTTTCTGCTTCATTTACCTGAACATATTGTATTTAGTGTAATTATTACTATCACTATCTGGAGCAGGTATATTTTTTTAAAGACATATTCTCTGTTTTAGTAATTGCTTCAGGTTTCTGTAGGTGTTATAAGAAGTATGTATATAACTTCACCTCTCAGCACTACATTATATATTTATTATAAATGTCATCTCAAAATGGCAGATGATTACCTGGAGTAGGAGACACGTTGATTTGTTTGATTCTAACAGAAATGTTAAAAATGTATCTTGGCCTGTATAAGGGTTACATTTAAAATAATATATGTTTAAATACCAATTATAACTTCATATAACTATATGAATATTTTAACACTGTACACAAGTTTCTATTTAATGTGGAATTCAAAGTTCAGCTTCTTTAAAACATTGTTTAGTTATTTTTGGCTTCAGTTGCTTTTATGCTGATCAATCATTTATATTTTGGGCTTTTCTTTCTTTGTGTGGCAGACAGAGTCAGGTATATTATTTAATGATAAGATGTAAATATTCTCTGTAAGGATACACAGTGGCAGCTGAAATGCAAACAACTCAACACCTGAAAGAGGTTAATCCTTTTAGTTTCTGTTCTGCAGTTTTTTTAAGTCTCATCATTTCTCTAAAATCACATCACCACAGAAACACCACGTAAACACGAAGTGAGAAGTGTTGCACAAATGTGTTTTGTATGTGACATTGTCTGTTGTACTGAGTCAAATAGAACTTGTAATCTTGTGGACAACAATTTAAAGTCTGTAGTGAGAACAAACTATTACTTAGTCTGAGTGATAGTCAGTCTGATCTCACAGTCTGATCTAATCTCATATAGATATAATACATAATACTTTAACCCACTCTCCATCTTAGTCACCTCTGTCTTCAGCCTCTTCCTGGTAATGTTTTTTTTTACTAGCAACAAACATCTACATCATGATCCTAAACATATATTTGTTCCCTTGAATTTGTCATTCTTTTGTTCCCTTTTCACAAATATAGTATATTTCCACATACAATGCTTCAAATCCTGCCAGTAAGGTTTAAAGTCCGTGTAAAATAAGAATAAATGTGTTCTGAGTTTGACATACCACAGAAAAATCTGCCAAATATGAATGATTGAAAAAATCTAAATATTGTTAGTCCCCTTCCTCCTCTACTGAATCTCTTATCTGCCAATCATGTGCAATCCATCTCAATAACAGATTCTTCTGTGTCAGGCCATTCTTTGATATAATCTCTAACCATGTATTAAGAGATAGAACCAGTCATGGATTCAACTCTTTAAGATATATTCTCAGTTTATTATTATTATTATTATTTATTATGGCCTGTGATGGAACAGACCGTTCTCATCCTTCTATTTTTTCAATTCAATTTTTTTTTTTTTTTTTAAATGTCTGCCCCTTCATTCAAACACAGAAAATTGTTTCAAATTGTATGAAATGTGGTTTATTTTGTAGTTACAAATTTTTCGATCATTAGGCTTCCGTACAAACTATGTGTTAGATTCCCCTGCTGCTGACTGTGAGATCTTCTCTGCTGTTAGTTCACTAACTACAACTAGGGAGCCCACTGCTACAACCTTAATGGTCCACACAGTGACATTATTATTATAATAATAATAATAATAATAATAATAATTATTATTATTATCATTATTATTATAATAATAATAATAATAATAATTATTATTATTATTATTATTATTATTATAATATCACATATTGTTGTGATATAATAATCGTTTTTTTGTGTGTGCGTGCTCGTGCTTCCCACTGCAAGATGCCTCACACACCTTCTAGTTTTATCACTTCCTTTTTTTCATTAAAATTGAATTAGTTAAGAACCATCAAGGCCTAAGTGTCAGCAGAGCGTCTTTCCTCCACAAGCAGACGTAGTTCTGGGATCAATTCTCCACAAAAACACCAACAACTCCCTCTGTGCTGCATATGTTCACCTCTCCTCTGTCAGGTCACTGTGCATGCAGCTGCAGCACACAGACATCATGGTGCTTTGAATTCATATGTTTATCTTTTAATTACAGTTTTAGTTCTCTTTAAAATCATTTAGTTCAGTCATGGAGTAACAGGTGAACTCAGCAAGGTTTTAATTGTTTAAAGTATCTAAACCTGATCCATAGAAGACAGACTTGAAATAATCTTAATATATATATATAATATTTTCTTATTCCAACAAAAACAGTCACAAACACAATCTGATGAAACAAACACTGTTGTGCTTCTCACCTGGTCAGCCTGATCACTGTGAAGTCATTTCTGTTGATTCTTCAGTTTGAGTTATTGTTCAGACTGCCACTCGTTCTGCAGCGCTGCTTCTGTTGTTAGAACAGGAAGGAAATGTGTAGAGGTGCAACTGATACGGAAGAGAAATCAGAGTTCTTATTACGCACACAAGATACGGAAGTACTGTAGGCACTTCAGGCAACAATAATCATAATAATAAATGCACTTTTACAAGTTCTCAAAGACACTTTACAGAGGACACAAAAAATATAGAACAAAGTGGAGTAAACAATGTAGAAGGTTAAAAAGACAATGGAAAGAGGATAAAAACAGTTTACAGGTTAAAAGCCAGTTTAAAAGGTGTGTTTTAGGAGTGATTTGAAGGTATAGGGGTCTGTACAGTCTCTGATGGGTTTGGGGAGTGAATACTAGAGGGTGACCAGGGCGACGATGTGAGATCGGGAGCTAGTGCAGTTTTTGAAGGACAGGGGTGATGTGTTCTTGGGAGCGGGTGTGGGTGAGCAGGCGGGCAGCGGAGTTCTGAATGTATTGGAGTTTATTGAGGAGTTTGGATGATGAACCGTATAAGATGCTGTTGCAGTAGTCTAGTCTGGATGTTATAAAAGCATGAATCAGGATTTCAGCAGCAGAGAAGGTGAGTGAGGGGGGGGGACGGGCGATGTTCTTGAGGTGAAAGAAGGCGGTTCTGGTGATGTGGTTAATGTGGTGGTCGAACTTGAGTTGGCAGTCAAAGATGACTCCAAGGTTTCGGATGTGAGGGGAGGAGGACAGAGTGGAGTTGTTGAAGGTGAGGCTGAAGTTTTGGGTGGTTCTGGTGTAGGATGTGGGACCAATGATGATGATGTCCGATTTGTCACTGTTCAGTTGGAGATAGTTTCTCTGCATCCATTTTTTAATTTCAGTGAGACAGTTGCTGAGTGTGGAGTGGGTGGAGTTGGTGATGGCTTTGGTGGAGATGTATAGTTGGATGTTGTCGGCATAACAGTTAAACTGGAGTCTGTGATGATGGATGATTTTGCAGAGGGGGAGCATGTAGAGGATGAAGAGGAGGGGACCAAGCACGGATCCCTGGGGGACACCTTGTGACAGAGGAGCGGTGGTGGAGGTGCAGTTGTTAACGCTGATGAACTGGTGATGGTTGGTGAGGTGGGAGTGGATCCAGGTGAGTGCTGTGCCAGTGATGTGGGCTGAAGATTTCAGTCGGGAGAACAGGATGGAGTGGTTGATGGTATCAAAGGCTGCTGTGATGTCAAGGAGGATGAGGATGGTGAGGTAAATAAAACAATAATCTATAAGGGCAATAAAGTTCAAGATGCAATATAAAAAGGTGCAAACAGCAGCAATGCTTGTTGTAACAGTGCATCATATGTAAACAACTGAAACTGAAACAATGCTAAGGCACATGGGTTATGTCGTAGTCCTCCAGGGAGTCTGTGTGTGTGTGTGTGTGTAACATGGGTTAAATTATGATGGCACGGTAAATGATCTGGTAGTGGACATGAAAACTCTGTTTTTAGCCTAAATTACATCCCCAAGTTGTGAGCAACACAACTGTCTGTGTGGTTCTGTGACTTACTGAGTGGCAGAGGTTACAATAATGGGATTGTTTACTCGCCCATAGGTTTGCCTATACAATGACATGTGTACAGACATTCAGGGACCTCTCAGCAGGATATAGACACAATGAGGCCACAGCTACAGGTCTTGGCTTCATGCAGTCCAAATTTGGAGTCAAAAGACCAAAAAATGCCTCCTCATTACTCCAGTTCATAAGCAACTCTGCTGACTCTGCAGCCGTGTATTTCTTTGCCGTATGTAGCTATCTATGTATTTACTTAGCTATATATCTATTTATTTAGCTATAAAGATGTCAAGTTGAAGAAGAACCAACCGTGTAAGAAGATGCCGAATGCGTAATGACATGATTCAACTCTTTTACGCACCGGGGGCGCGCACAGGCAGTGGACATGGACAGCCAAACTGATACGGATTCACAGCAACTTGTGACTTATGGAAAAGCAGTAATTTATTCTGCACAGAAGAAAAGAGACCGACTTTCACACAACCAAGTGCACATTATATACAAAGATAGGCAGAGCTACGGAAGTCAAAACACACAACAATATCACTATTTTCCCGAACCCCAGGTTGCCTTATCATACTCTACTCCCAAACTGTCCTTGATTATTATCACACCAAATTTCTGCACTTTAGTTGAATCTCTGCACATACACTCTGCCTCTAACTCTTTCACAGAAAATGACCTTTGCAAATTGACCTCTGCAATACCATATAATCTCCCCTCTGGGGGTCATTACACCCACAATCAACCCACCATTGCAAATGAGGGTGAAAAACCAGTAAGGTCATCATCATCAATTCACATTTAACAATATTTCACTTGTTGGTGAGAAAGAACCTCATGACCCCCTTTAATTATGACTCCTCTCTCTCATTGGGTGACTACAGTGTTCTGTGTGCAATGGTTAGACAAATATACATGCAGTTATGTATAAAACAGAACAGACTAAATTCAGAATACATTGAGAATGCTATAGGAAAACATGTCAAAATATTATGTGCTTAACCCAAACTACTACTTATTGTACCCAAGCTAAATCAAAATATAATCAAAAATGTGAACCAATACTTCAAGAGTATAGGCAGGACATATAAATCAGTAATGAAAATATCTGTCCGTACACATAGTGAATCATCTCCAGGCAAAAAGAAAAAACAAACTTTATCCTAAAATGAAAAGCAAAATTCCAGCCCTATGTGCAGTGTTGTAGAGTATATTATCAGCAAACATTTGACATACCCCACCCCACCCCATTGTTCCAATCAACATTTTTGTTGGACGTTATCCAGAAGAATATGAACTCTAATCCAGCTCCGACCTTATTTCTTGCCTTAAACTCTTCTGGGATTCCTCTACGCTGTCCTATGCTATCCAAATATACATGTGGCCCTAAAGTATACTCCCTTTTAGATCTATCCATTCTGTCAGGAGGGTCATTAACACTAATTAGGTCCCAGCCCCTCTGTACACTACCTTATTACTAAATGCACACACGGAATAATGGTTCTTCTTTCTTGCCTTTTCCTTTGCACCTCCTTCAAAAACTCAAACTCAAGCCATTAAAGATAGTGCAGAAAGCCTTTTTACGGCAAATAAGACTTTTTTCAAGGGACCTTTTCTTTCTTTTTAAAAAAAAATTGCAGCCACTTCTTTCTCTTCCTTTTTTTCTCTTTTTTTGACTTCCCCACTGGGTTTTTGGTTACAGCTACTGTCCATTTTCTGCTAAGTGATCAATTTTCCCACTCACTGGATGATACAAACTAACCACAGTGCATGACTCTGACTAATCGTCACTTGACCAGCTGTCAAAATGAGAAATGAAACAGTCAATCACATTTTTCACCAGATCTGATGCGTGTGCCAATTTTCATGAGTTTTCTGTATGTTTAAACCCATAACAATTCAGTAACTCATTTGTATTTAATAGTTGGCCATTATGGTATGTTAAGGGAATTTATTGGTAATTTGTGCTTTCTGTCATTCTTGCAGCTTACATCATGCACTATGGCACACGAGATGGATGGCCATGGGTTGAGAAGACTAACATCAAAAAAGTTTTGATAAACAAATGCTGCATGAGGGCTACAAAAACTATAAATGATTGAATATGGCACTTTAGAGAGTGACATTTGTTGAGGTGACCATGGTCAAATAAGTCCTCATAAACCAATACTGCTTAAAGACTAAAATAGTTGAATGCTGTGCATTGTTGTGTAGCTGTGTGGAACACTGTTAGACACTTCTCTAAGAAGTTTCACTGAGAAGAGACACATTAATAAACTGTCTTTAGACTGCTAGCTAAAAAAGTAAGTTGTTACTGGTTGATTAAGGCATTCAACTGGATCACTGGTTGATCTGCATTTTTTTCTAAAGAGATCACCTTTGTCAGAAATGTTAAGTCTTATCATGATTCTGTTCAAACTGTGCTTTATAAAGTGCTGCTGTGTTGTATACTAAAGATGGGGATTTTAATAATCTTTTTTTCAACATTTTTGAAATTGTTGTTGATATATATGGCTCCACCATAGCTCTACGATTGCAAAATTTTGCTTCCTCTGTTATGTCTCAAATAAGGCTCAGTTAAATCTCATGTAAGGCTCCCATTGTCTCACCTATTGCTACTGGTGAATTTTACGAGATTTATGAGATCTTACCAAATAGAGACTAAAACAAGACTGAAATGAGAATCTCAGTTGTGTCTCCCTGAGCTGTAAAGGAGCATGCTTTGACCAGTAAAACTTTCCTGTGGGGTGGGACTGATTTCAAAGACTCTCAGTGAATTTTTATTCTCACGTGGTACTTGATAGTGAAAAATGTAGAAATTATAAGCTGCAATTGAAGGAGCAGGAGACAGAGACCCAAAGAACCAACAATGTGGCCCACACAGAGGATCCAGGGGCCCATCAAGAGCCTGTGGGGGTGAGGACAGCATGGACACATCCGTCAGAATTGTCCTGAAAACCCATGATTGGCCTTTAATTGTACTGAAAAGGGCAATGGAAATCAAAAAATTTGTGGGTGGGTCTAAATTATAATTACTTGGGGCATGCAGTCATGCTGTCGATTTTCTCAGGCCAGGATGCACTGTGAAAACTAAAATAGTTCAGATTTGGTGTTCAGATGGCTTCACCTTGACAGCTCAAGTTTTTAAATTTTTGCCGTCACTGATTCATGTTCAGCTTTCTTTAGCATTTCACTGGCTGAAGAATAACATTTTACAACAACAATCATGGTTAATTACATCTTAAAAGGATAGAAAAAAAAGAAAAATCGCCTGACAACAATTTATAAGTCAACTCATTAAGGCTGATTTATACGTCTACATAACCACTACGCCGGAGCCCCACCGGTTTTGGTCAGACTCCACAGAAATAGACATACACTTGATGTTGATAAGGGTTAGGGTTATTGCTGCTTTCATGAGAAGAAAATAAAGTCTTATGATTGGCTGTTTCATTTCTCCTTTTGACGGCTGGAAAAGTGACGATTGGTCAGCAAGTCACAATGCACTGTGGTTAGTTTGTAAATTGAGCACTTAGCGGAAAATGGACAGTAGCTGTAACCAAAACCCCAGTGAGGAAGTCAAAAAAAGAAAAAAAAAGGTAGAGAAAGAAGTGGTTGCAATAAATAAATAAAAAAAGTCCTGTGAAAAAGCCATATTTGCAGTGATTTTTTTAATTACTGAAATTCTATGTTATACAGAAAAAAGATATTCTTAACAATGTGTTTTACAACAGTTAATAGAGTAAGCACAAAAAACTAAAAATTAGACTGAATTATTTCATAATAATTCAAGTTGAATGTATGAATCAGGAATCGCAGACAGTCAATAATGTGTGGGGTGTCAGTTAATTTTTTTTTTTTATAAATTGAGCCTAAAATATGCATCAAGCATTATTATTAGTGATATATTGGTGATATAAGTTTAATGTAATCAATATTATTACTGAAAACTGATTTTTCTTTTGATAATGAAAAGTTTATATATAGTATTTCAGCACTTGGTTTATTAAAGTGTAGGCGACTTGCTCCCAGCTCAGCTCAACTACTTATTCAGCTTTTGACCAACAGGTGTGTGATTTTACATGCCAGCTTGACTGAAAGCCCAAAATAATTAAGGTAGATTTTAATGGGCAGGGTGGGTAACATTGGATGGACGCATCTTTTCTGTTTGTTTCTTAGCTTCAGTTTTTTATACTATGCTAACATGTTTTTGTGTCATTTGATTTGTATAGGGACTTGTATGTGACCGGAGGATTTTGTTGTTTGTTTCTGTGATCACTCATTAGAATAAATGGAGGTCACTTCCAAAGTTATCCTGCTTCAGTCTCTGCTGCATCTACACAACGTCAACCACCACCAGTTACAAATGTACATCAGGAACGCAGTGTAGATACACCACTGATGGCTTGTTTAGTTGTTTTGGAATTTTTTTGGCTATGGTGAGAGAAGTCTCACTTGATGAGGTGTTTTGGAGTTGATTAGGTTACAATAGGCTACTACTGTATGAATGAAGGTATGTTTTTATTTTAAGGAAAATTATTTTATTTGTCACATGTCAGTTTGAGTTTGAAGACTAACCTCCTGCTTTTATAAATATTGGCTATGGTGAGAAGTCTCATGGATTATGAAATGAATCCTCCGCTTGTGATCCAGCCAAACAGAACAATGGCAGGAACTTCCATCTGATCTCAACACTGCAAGATAAGATGCAAAAGAGAGAGAGGGAGAAATGCTGATTAAGCAAAACACCCCAAAAAATTAAAGCACTGCCCTCCTATTATTTCTATCAGCTCCCTGAAGTATATCAGGCTAAAACTAGGCCTGAGGAAATCCATAAAAAGGAAAGAAGGAAAGAGTAAAGCAAGGGGAGGAGTGATTCTTCAATAAGACAGTTTCTGTGAATGCTGTGAGTTCAGATGTCTGCTCCTCCTCACTGAATGACACATGTAAGAAGGCTTAGAAACATGAGTAATATGACTGACTAAAATTAACTTTTAATTCCTCATTTGTAAAAACACACATCAATGTTTCATCAACATTTGAACCCTAAACGTGTTCACATATAGGTTTCCTCAAGCTATTGTTTTCCCACTAGTTTTTATTGATTTTTCACATTTTGTATGTTCATCCACCGACACACGTACATGCCACATCAGACAATACAGAAACCAAACAAAGCCACACTAGAAAATAAAAACAAAATAAAGTCCTTCTTGTTCATTCCTTAGTTCTCTCAGTTTCATCTTCTATATCTAATGTTATTTCAGTCTTTGTCGCTGTTCAAGGTCCTGAAAAATGTCAATTTCAGCCATTTGTCCTCTAGCTCTGTTTCTTGCAATCTTAAGGGATGTGTCAATTTTTCCATTACATAGATTTTCTCTATTATCTCCATCCATTGTTCCTGGAGGAGGATCCACTCTACCCCATTTCCTTTTTTACCAGCTATTAACAGTATTTTTACCAGGTATCTATCCCCTGCATGTACATTTTCCTCTGTGAAATTACACAAATAGAGTACCTTACAGCACAAAGGAATCTCATATCTCAACACCTCTTGCAGAGTTTTATGTACCATCTTCCAAAACAGTTGCTCCTTTTCGCATTTCCAAAAAACATGTGGTTGATCTGAGCTTAATGCTCAACATTCTCTCCAGCATGATAGGTTCTCATTCAAATATTTACTCTTAACCTTGGACGTGATAAAGAATCTATCAGGTACAGATCAGGACACAATGAAGGAACCAATGGGCTCAGACTTACTCAGAGTTGTTTATTGCAGACAAGGGTCAAAACCAGATAGGCAATTCAACAGGCAAAGGTACAATTAATCAGCAGGCTAAACTCTTTGGTCGGAGATCAAAACTGGTCACTCAAAGGGAGATACTCTAGGAAATAATACGCTGGAACTCAAAGGACAAGACGATCTGGCACAGGAGGGGGAAGACAATTAGACACAGGTGAAACACATTAGGGCGGGGAACTTGACAGGAAGACAGGGGTAAGACGAGGACTTCAAAATAAAACAGGAAGTGGCACAATAAGAAAAGAAAATCAACTAAAACCCTAACAGACACTAACAGACCCTGACAGAATCCAGACCCTGAATCTGATCAAATTCTTCCAAGAGAACTCCCTCCATATCTGCGAATTGGTGGATGTTTGATGTATTTTCCACATATTTAGTCAATCTTTGTCGGTCAATTTTTGGTACAGTGCTCATATTATTCTAATTTTGGTGTCCTTGTAAATACTAATCATTGTTTGTATCACACCATTCACTTACATGGAGGGATATGTCTTGATTTCTTTCCTGTAGTAATCTCTTAGTTGTAGGTACCTGTAAAATTCGTGTTCACCCAGATCATATTTGTCTCTCATGTTCTGAAAACTCTCCAGCTCCCCGTCTTTCTCTAGAGTGCACCACGCTGTAATTCCCTTAATTTCCCACAGTTTGAATCCCTTGTCATACCTTGCAGGTTTGAAATTACTGTCAGAGGCAACCCACTTTAACAAATTAATGTCCTTATTTATCCCACAACTTTTAATAATTCTATACATTAATTCCAGAGTGAACAGTGTAAAGTTTAAATTTTATTGAAATGTTTCTTTATCTCCGATCACATTCTGAATTGAGTATCCTCCAAACCTTTTCTCCATTTCTTTCCACTTTGCTGTGTAGTCTGGTTTACACCAGCAAAGTAAATATCTCAGCTGGGCTGCAAAGTAGTATTCCTTCAGTCATGGTAGACCCATTCCCCCTCTGTCTTTTGGTACCTGGAGAGTTTCAAACTTAATTCTAGGTTTTTTTATCTGCCCAAATAAATCTTGATATTGTTCTGTTCCTGGTCTCAAACTGGGTTTGAGGGACCCCTACTGGTAGAGAATGGAATAAATAGAGGAGCCTAGGTAGCACATTAATTTTGATTATTTCAATTCTCAAGTTAAAATCTAGCGGCAGAGTGGCCCATCTTCCAATGTCTTTTTCCTTTAGTGATAGAGATAAATTCCAATTAAGATGATATGAATCCTGAATCTCTTTTGATGGATTGTAGTTAAGTGGTAGTATCTGTGTTTTCGAAATATTAATTTTATATCCAGAGAGGTGCCTGTATGTCTCATCAGTTCAGGGAGTGATTTGTTTGGTTGTTCTAAGAAGGCTACGACGTCATTAGCAAAATGACGTCGTAGCCTATTTTATCTTCCGTTCAGCATTACTCCATCTAGTTCTGACGAACTGTTTGCGCCAACGATTCTATGAAAAGAGTGCACAAAGTGGTTGATAGGCAACAACCCTGTCCAGTAGCCCTCTGCAAATTCCATTGATTATATTTTGGCAGTGGGCTGTTGGTATAGAGTCACTGATTTACTGTTAAATCCAAATCGTTCTAACACTTGATACAAAAATCTCCAGTTTACACAATCGAATGCTTTCTCCACATCAATGCTTACTATTATAATGCTTTGTTTTTTCTGCTGTGCTTCGTCTACGATATGCAAAGTTCTTCTGATATTATCCTGCGTTTGCCGGCCACTTATAAATCCTGTTTGATCTCCCTCTATAATTTCTGTTATGAAAGTATTGAATCGTTTTGAAAAAATTGTTGTGTATATTTTATAATCACGTTTAGCAATGAGATTGGTCTGTAATTTCCACAGTGCTCTTTGTCTCTTTCCTTGTTTGTGGATGCTTCAGTCCAAGATGGTGGTATTGTGTTGAAGTGTCCAATTAAAAGAAGCCAAGAGCAGTGGTGTGAGCTCACCTTTCATTAATATATAATCTGTCTCTCAGGGTTCATTAACTATCTAACCTCTCTGTAGAAATCTGTCATTGTTTATTCTGAACATTATTATTATTATACACTATAGTAGATCACTCTACTATGTATTAATATTTATCCAGTGAGTCATTTAGCAGGTTTGAACACTTGCTTCAAATCATCCAGCAGACTCAGTTTTTATGACTTATTTGTTCTCATTGATTGTTTTTATGTTTTTATGTTTTTATTTTCCCCAACACGATTTTAATGACAAGCTTTTATTAATTAATGTACTGATCCTCATTATTATAACTGCGTTTTTACTGATTTGATTCTAGTTTCATGTTTTATTTAATATGAATGTTTTTCAGTAATTCTGTCAAATCTCAGTAAATGAAGATTTCATCACCATCAGTCATCACTGAGTCTTTTGTACATTTTCACTAATATTTTAAATTTAAATATATCAAAACTATTTTTTGTCTTTTTCTCAAATAAGTTCACAAGAAATTAACACTTTATTATTTATAGTTTGTACCTTTCTTGCAGATCCAGACAGTTAATGAATCCTTCAGGTGTAAATGTTCTTAAATTAAAAATGTTTTACAGACGAGGTTTTTAAATGACTAAAACCTCAACATCAGATTCAGATATATGCAGCTCATGTTGTACAGAAATACAGTTATGAGCATTTTCACATAAATGATCAGTTTCTCTGGTTGAGTATTTATGTGTAATTAAACAAATGTAATGACAAGATATGAATCTTTTACACAATCATGAAGTTAACTCATTTAAATGGTATTAAATGTTTTCTTGCCTTCATTAAACACATTTATGGTTTTAAAATAACCACATCTAATGATTCAAAAATAATAAAATATTATTTGCCACTTAATCGTTTTATTCTTTGTTTTCCTTTTTATATTTGAAATCTGGGTAAAACTGTCCAACTATAATATTAAATACACACAAACAAGACAAACACAAGATTTAACAATATGAACAAGAAAATTCACATTGTAAAAAAACCCCAAAAATATATAAAATAAAAATTTAAATCAAAAACTAAACAATCAGCAAATATCCAGTTTTACATTATGATTCCTGATGACTGAACGAGCTCTAAATATTTAGAAATATATAAAAAATATTCCTCATAAATAATTAAAATGATTTACATGATAAAGTAAAACACTAATGAACTAAAATGACTGTTAATAGTTTATAAATGTGATTTCTCTGTGATGCTGCTCAGTGAACAACATGGACTCTGTCTCCACCTGGTGGACAAAATGAAGAATTACTCAATTATACATTCAATTTAACTTTATTGATACACAACATTACTGCATGGTTGTATTTATATGTTTGCATGTTTTCTACCATTTGGATGTTCTTATTAAGATTGTAGACTGAAGTTATAAAATTAACATTTTACATTTAATATAAGTTATATCAGTTATAATATCAGTTCTAGTTTGTAGTTGAGTGCAAAACACTTGAAGAGCTACTTGAAGTGTGCACAGTTTAAACACTTGATCCTTCTTGTAATATCAGTTCAGTGTGCTCAGGTTTCCTTCAGTCCACATCAGCTGTGGCTCCATCTAGTGGTCACTACAGAAAACATCATTATCCAGAGTGGATGTAATATTCTTCAGGATATGTTCATTATGATGCTGTGAGCTGTGTTTTCTTTGAGTCTCTGTCAGACTTGCTGCTCAGAATAAAGTCAAACAGACATTTAATGAACAAAGTTCAGCAGAAGCTTCAACAGACTCAGAAAGCAGCTGATGATCCAGTGAAGACACTCTGAGCAAACTGATTTCATCAAGCTCACACTTTATTCATCATTCACAGAAACATGATTTCATGTAGAATAACACAATATACTGCAACCACTCAAATATCACTGCTTAGAAAATAAACTACATGAATGAATACAAGTTTTCCCACATGGCCTGTGTCATCTGAAATATTAAACTCATCATTACAAGCTGTATGATTCAAATACACGTGAAGAAAATCTAATCAGACAGAAGCAAATACTAAACCATATAATCCTCCCTTTGGGTGTTCCCACACCTCCAATCAACCCAAGTCCTCATCAATTAGCATTTAGCATCATTCCACAGTGATTATACAGATATAATATGATTAACATCAGGTATTTGAAGTCAGTTATAAATGTCATGTAAGCATGGAAAAACTCAGTTCAGCACTTGCCTGCGTTGTGCAGTTGTGTGTAAATTAAAACAAAAATCTGAAATATATCAAAAACACAGTTTGAATACATGTTAAAAATATTACATATAAAACTAAACTATTGCTCAGTGCTATTTAAACTCCATCAAAATATAATCAAAAGATATGCATCAAAACTTAAAGTCAAAATAAAAGTAAGAAGTAGAAACAATTAGATAGTGTGAACATGGCAGAGAAATGTCCATCAGGTTTCTATAATCCCCTACTCCAACTACTGAAAGCAGCTGTGTGCTTCTTGTTTCTTGGTTACTGAAGTGCAGCTGAACACACTGATGCTGTGTTTTGATCTGATGACTGAAGCTGAGAGCAGAAAAGAGGCTCAACTATGACAGGAAGTGATGTAAAAACAGAGTATTGATAAGAAGAAAAGCAACAGCTGCTGTTACTGTGAGACAGATTGTGGCTCTGCTTTGACTGATGTGGATCAACTAATGATTCCTCTGTAATCTGAACAGTGACCAGACGTCCAGAATTAAACATTCAACTACAAGAACAAACAGCAACAGAGCTCCTGTTTCTCACAATCACACACCTGACATTTAAGAGAAGATTCAATTCTTTTCTGATGGACATTTTACATCAACATTGTAATTAAAAGGATTATAATGAAATAATGTTTGTGATGTTTAAACATTTGTATGAACAGTGTAGATCTGGTTGTTGTCAGACTCCTCCCCTTTATGTGAGTGTGCAGTGATCCAGATTGGAAAACCCTGGGTTCAATTACCGAGTTGATAACCAGCTTCGTAGTACTGTTTATCCTAGATTGTGAATGTCTGGGTAAGTCAACCCAGGTAACGGAGAGATATCCTGGGTATGTTAATCCAGCTTCGTAGTACAAGCCTCCGAGGCCCAGGGTTTTCCAGTCTGGATCTCTGCGCGCTCACATAAAGGGGAGGTGTTTGCAGCGTCTGACCAATCACAAACATGGAGAAACCCTGCAGAGCAGACTACTTTACCATGGACAGACAATTATTATTCAATATGAAGAATTCAAACATCATCCAGGCCAAAAGCAACTCTGTTGATGCAGCAAAAGCCAGGAAGGAATGCTGGCAGAAAATTGCTGACTCTGTTAATGTGTAAATTCATGAGATCATACAATATTAATTTATCAGACAATATAAACGGACACTCTGATCACACAATGTCACTTTATCACGGCACAGACGTTTGGGGCAGATCGCTTCCTCAGTGCCCTTCCTTTCATAGAGACATTAAGTTAGTTTAATATTCAACATTCAAAATACAAACCTATTATGCACTTCAACCATTTGAGTGAATGATTTCAAACCAACTGTATAACATACAGACTAATATCCCTCATGTGCCTCAAGGATTATTTTATAAATATATATTTTCGTCAATTTTTTACAATTACAATAAATAAATACAGTTATTATGCTCCCTGACACTTTGATCTCAGGATGTCAAACCTACAGAATAATATCCCCCAAGTGCCTCAATGATTAATTTTTAAATATATATTTTGGCCAATTAAAAAATTGCATCTATCCCTAAAAACTCTTTCTCTCCTAAGCGCTCCTCTCGCGATCCGCGCACCAATGTTGACAGCCAGGATCTTATAAGAATGGGCAGGTCATTTTCTAAGAGAGCTGATTGGTCAGGAGGTGGTGCTTTTGTACTCATTGATCTCTTATCCAGAACATAACCTGCTCCGGAGCAGGTTAGCCGTTCAGCATAAGTTACCATGGTGATTTACCCCGGTAAGAAGTGAACCAGCTTCGTAGTACGGAAAACCCAGAGTTAACCCTGAAGTTACCTCGATAAGAGAAAATCCAGCTTCGTAGTACAGGCCTCCGGTCCAGGGCCGGCCCGTGGCATAGGCAGCATAGGCAAATGCTAAGGGCGCCGTCCATCCAGGGGGCGCCACAAATGGGGGAAGAAAACAAATGTAACTTCCACTATTCTTAAAACTACTTGCTATCATGTCTTAATATGAAGATAATAAGCCCACATTAATTTAACTGCATAGCAAAGCCTGTTAAATAGGAATACTAATAATAATAATGATGACACGTTACTTTCCTAAGACGCCCCCCCCACTAATTAGACTGTACCTGCTACCTGGGGGAGGATGGTCGTTTTTTAACGTGACCCCAAGGCAAGCTCGACAACAACATGTCATAACGTCCCAAACTGTCTGGTGCCCAGGGGAGGAAGAAAAGAAAAGAAGAGGAGGAAAAACGAGACAAAGACAGAGGTAATGTTACAATAAAGATGATGTCATGACATTATTTGTGTGTTGCAGAACGACGATAACATTGTTAACCATTAGCATAACCTGGTTTGTTGTTAAACTGTTAGTTTTAACGCCAGTTAATGTTATGGAAGAGCCTAAGTTGGAAAATAGTAATGTAACTACTCCCACCTTACTTCCCAGCAAGCACATTTTGGTTGAAAAGACGTCTAAAAGACGTCTAAAAGACGTGTATCTATGGTAACCGGTGAAAAGACGTTGAAAATTGGTTGAAAAGTGAACGTTTTTTTACCGGCTATATGGAGACATTTATTCAACTTTCACATAGAAAACATATTTCACCGGGAATTGCTGTATAGAAAATTCCCAGCTTATTTAGTGTGCAGACATAGCCTATATAGTTTCATATTTATGATATTTTATTCAACATTAAATGCTTTGAAATTACGTTTTGTTTAGACGTCATTTCACCTCCTCTCATTTATAGAAAAAACGTCAATATAATCAATACAATCTCTGTAGAGAGCTACAACTGAGGTAATTATCAACCGACATCAAACTAATGTGTGTTTTGTGACACGTTGATGTTGTAACCGTTTTCAGACGATTGAAAAGACGTTCAGACCTCATATCAACCTGTTTTTAACCGGAAATCAAACGTTGAAATTAGGGTTTGTGCTCGCTGGGTTTCCTCAGGGAAATGTGTAAATATTAGATCTAATCAGCATTTTTATTAACATCTGGTTAGCTAAGGTTTTCTTAGCTTGTAATAGTCAATCAAAATGCTATTCCTTTTCCACCCTTTTATTATAGTTGTAAGCCTAGCTGTATGTTGTGTTACAGTTCATATTGTCTAAAGTGTGTTTATAGTGTTAAACTTTACATCAGTGTTAAAGTGCACATCATTCATGTTATAGCATAATTTAGCATTCCCACATTCTATATAATACTGCAGTTTACTACTTTTTTGCATTCTGCTAATCAGCATTTTGTTGTAATGACAATAAAATTGAATCTTATATAATTTGCATATCAGAAAAAGTACATTGTATATTATACATGTACAGTATAGTGAACATCATGCATGTATCATATATGTCACTTGTTTACACTTTTTATTTTGTGGGTATTTAAATCTTATACTTTATGTAAGCTATTTATATTATATTTCATATATTCATATCATATTTTTTTGTATTTCTTTCTAATTTGTTCTAAGTATTTTGATTGGGCAATTGCTTTCTTTAAATAAAAGAATGTCCAAGATAAAGCTATTCAGTTTCTTGTGAGTATGTACACCAGCAGTGGAATTTACTTCGATGCAAGGGGGGCGCCACCTAAAATCTTGCCTAGGGCGCCACATTGGTTAGGCCGGGTCTGCTCCGGTCTGACGAAAAATTCGATAAAATGGAAAAACAAACAATGCCACCTAGAAACATTAAAACGGCCACTACGCCTGATAGGAATGTCGTAGAGAGACCAAACTAAAACTCAATTATTTGTCTTATCAAGACCTACAAATCACGCGCCAATACCCCTGACCTAAATCCAACAGGAAGTGCACATTTTGCCTTTTAAATGTATGTTTTTGACGATTTTTCAGGCATTTCAAAATATATACATTATTCCTCCATACTTTCATCTACAGACTCCATTCAAACGTCCAAATGTAGCCACAAGTCTCATCTATAGATGTATGTAATTTGGTCTGGATATGTTTTATACTTCTTGATCTGCGGACCCACATGTGCACCTTGTTCCTCTCCCATTCAAATCTCCATACTGTCTGTGCATGCTCTGTCCTCATGCTGCACAGTCGTTAACTACCATGGCAACGACTGTGTGTATATGTGTGTGTGTGAGTGATCTACTTATTGCAGTGTCCGATAAAAGCCTAGGTCTGAAGACATCTAAATGCCCCTAACGGAAACCTTTCCGCTTCACCACAGCCCGACGTGTGAAAGGGGGCGAGGTCCCGCCCAACGCAAATTCTTTTATTTTATATTCACTTGAGAATCCAAAACAAAAAATAAAAAAATGACTTGTTATTTCATTATTTGTTCATGAATGGAATACAACAAATTAAGCTTTGTTTTTTATACTTTTAGGCTCAGGTCAAAAAAAGAAAAATTACCAAACGGACCCAGAGCCGAATTTGTTTTTGGTATTTAATTTTTCTAATTTCCATGGCCCGGAAGTTATTTATTGACTTCTTCTTTAGATATGTGAGGGACTGTAAGAGATCAGAGTGGAGACCAAACCAAAAGCAGTCACAACTTGTGGGATTGTTTATAAGTCACTTTATCAAGATTTATTGTTTTTTCAGGCAAGAAAGCAACTATGTAGATTCCAAATATGTTGTCATTTTATCAAAAATAACGCGTTTGCAAATCTGCTGCGATGTTTTCGGACATGTGAAAAGCTGTTGTCATCTCAGTTGTTAAAAGTCAGTCATGTAAAGTGAAGCTTCATGTTTTTACTTTACAGAACAACAGCTCAGACTATCATTAGCTTTACATACTACACTCAATATTTACAATAGTGTGGAGTTGTTAATGTGTTCAGAAAGTTAGTGTTAACTGTGGCAGACTCTGTTTTCTGTTTGTTTTTATTCTCTCTCTCAATCACAATCACAGTAAACCTGAGTCTATGTGTACCAGCTGATCTGTCGATGCTGTACCACGTGTGTAATTGCACACATCCTCTTTCTCAGTTTGGAGATTGACTTATTGTTTCAGCAGCTGTGGTGCTGTCGTGACTATCACATACAGTCAGCTGCATGTTGCTCCCAGCTGCAGATTGGTGCAAAAACTTTAGTGGGTAGATCAATGAAACGGAGCATATTGCAGGTGAAAATACTAATAAAATTAATGATAGGTGATAGGCATGATCCAACCCTTTTGGACCATGCGCCTGGCACATTGGCCATTTTTCTGCCGTTAAAATATCAAAAGTGGATTTGGACACGCCCCAAAGACACTTTCACCACGTGCTATAGATCATTAAAATAGGACGCATGTGGTCACATCCAAAATGTCCTGTTCCATAAAGCAGGATTACCAAATAAACCAGGCTTATTTCGTTAGCCTGGCTTTCCAGCTGATTCGGTTCATTAAAGCAAGTTCAGCATAGTTCAAGCTCAGTTACCATGGCAACTTATGCTGCAAACTAACTTTGTCTGGACCAGGCAAACTATCAGGCTTAGCCTGAGTTGCTGCTTAGCCTGAAAAAAAGGTATTATTTAATATATTATATGGCTTAATCGCCATAACTTAAAAAGAAAATCAAAGTTCACATAAAGTCGACTGAATAATAATCATATAAACATATACACACACATATATATAGTCAACTTAACACTTGCTATATAGTACACAGGGCGCTGCAACAAGAGCCTTCAGAGACAGATCAGACCCATTCTTCAATCGATCAGCAATTTCCTGGCAGCCTTTCTCTTGGGTTTTATTTTAGTTTTTTGTGATCATATGTTCAAATATATATTTAAATAACGTATGTTTAATATGCAGACTTCTGCTGCTCTGTGGCTCTTTTGTGGTGGATATTTTCATTGTGAATCTGTTTGATCTGTGTTTGACGTCATGGTCTGCTTGTGAATGGCATGCACACACAATTAGTCTGAATACTTGAGCCAGTCTTTAATTAGTCTGATCTGCATTTATGAAACTGCTTTAGTCTGATCTCATTTGTTAGGCTCATTCAGGTGTTCGACAATAAGTGCGGCTTTTCTGAGCAGGCTTTATGGAACGGACCCCAGGATGTGTTGGTGTAGGTAGGTAGGAGTGTGGTGTGTATGTGTGTATGTAAATATGTGTGTGTGCAGCTACATATGGAGAATTTATATTCATATTACCACGCACACACACTCACATGCACGTGCAGGTGGTCAAATTCAAAAGAATTTAATATATAACACATGCAGCACATTTACAGTATAAGTTCTGCTCTGAGCATTAAAAAAAAGTAATACAAAAATAAACATTAGCATCAAAAGGATTAAAAATCCTGAAAATGTGCTGACTCAGTCTTTACATAATAATAATAATAATAACATGGGCCATGTTGCTGTAGCTTAAACTATTTTGTAACTTAATTTCATGTAGAGTAACTGATAGTTTACACAATCATTGGTCTAATCACTGTGATGATGAAAGTGCCAACAGACTGTAGGTGGCAGATCTATTGACATGTCATGATAACAACCTGTTCCTGAATGTCAGAAAAAGAAAAGGTGATGATTGTGAACCTCAGAGAGAAAAGAATGTAGTGTGCAGCTCCTGTGTTGACTGAGATTGAGATTGAAAGTTTTCTCAATCAGTTTTATTATGTATAGATGAATCTGAAGTAGAGAGGATGACCAATCATCTACATCAGTAATGTCCTCACCTGGTCCCACAACACCACATAAGTCAACTCAAGTAAAGTGATCCATCTTTAACACTACAAACTGTTTAAGTATCACTTTGGCAGAAGACTTGTGTGATCAGTGATCACTGAAGACGGCATTATTTCATCTTTTGATCATTGATAACATCATGTCTCAGTTTCATGTTTCTGTCCTGTAGCTTACCGTGTGATCATCTGCTGATGTTCGATAATTGGTCCACTAGATCCTTCCTTTTGATCTCCTTTAAGATTTTCTCCACCACCTCCAGAGACCGTTGGTTGTAGGTCTCTAATATCTTATCTAAAGTTTTCTGCCTGTCTGCGTTCTCCAGATGACTCTTTGGGATTTCTGATGATTGTTCCAGGTACCACTTAAATGTCTTGAATTCTCTATCTCCCAGCTCATCCAGTGTCTTCAACAGCTCCCCTTTAACATCCATGGCCCCCAAGACACCTGTTAAAATGAGAGCAAATGTTTAACTTCAGTCATTTTGCTTGTTATTGTGTTTTTAAAAGTTGTTCTAATGCAAAACTTTTAGTAAAGTGTAACAGATAGAAGATGTGATAGGAAATCATTCTTGTAATTTTTATTTCTTATGGTTAGTGTTCTTTTACAATGTTTATTAATTTCATCATAATCCCTCACCAGTTTTACTGTTGACATGTTTATTCTTCTTGGTATTTTGAATACTGTATTTGTTTGCATCTTTATGCCTTTATTTTTTATTCTTTAAATTCTGAATCTTATTGTGAAAGTAAGTGTTAATGTTAATGTTAGTGATGTTAGTTTCTGTCTCTCGTCAGTCTGAGCTGAACTTCAAGATGTACAGTATGTATTTAAGACTGTGATTGTAAAGTGAGATTTTTAAGTTTGAATGTTGATTTAAGGGCAAAATTACTAATATTGTTTGGTAATGTGACTGTGTAGTTTTCTGTTGTGTATTTCACTTGTAAAATGAGATTAGTTACAAGCTTAAGTTGTCTTTCTCTCAAAAGACTTCCTGTCTTTTTAACACTGTAAAACATTTCCTCATCTCTGGCCCGTCCTGTGTGTGTGGAATGGGACAGTTTAGAGAGCTGCTCAGTCTGAACTACTAGCTCTCCTCAGTCTGGGAATCACACAACATGGGTTTTATAGACAGTTTGAATGTTTTCTGGGATAGGAAGCGTCTCATCAGAGCTGCTGGGCTGCATTTAAATAAATCTGGCAGCAATTTGCTCTCCATGAACATCACATATGGACGATTCATGTTTACACAACTCCACTGACCACAACTGTACATCTGACTGCTCTGCCAGTTTCACCATCAATGGTTTTATTAAACAGGACGTTCTACAATAAACTGTCAGGAAACGCTATTTTACTGCTGAAGTGTGAAAATGTTATCGATCTTCTGTGTGACGTTCCTGCAGATATTTTACCCTCATCTTGTGATTTTATCATAGATAGTTTAACAGTAAACTAAAATCAACCCTTGATACAGTAGCACTAATAAGACTGAAAAAGATTTCTACTAATCCCAGAAAGAAACTGTCAGCTGAGAGAAGATGGAGAAAGAATAAATTAACCACATTTTCCACGAGCATCTGACCACTTACAATAAAGCAATGAAACAGGCATCTTTCAAAATAACTGACAACCAGAACAATCAAAGATCTTCTCCTCAACCATCGACTATCTTAATGAACCCTATTCTTACATGATGATGGGAACTGATGGGATTTTATTGATATCAATGCCATTATCAATTCTGCTCATCTATTTGATTCTTTATCGTTTCCTGATCCATTATTTGTGTGGAAAAAGCTGTTTCAGTTTTTAGTGACTGTTTTATTATCTCCACTGTTTATCAATGAGCTTACATGCTGATGAATATATGAAACATAACTAGTAGACTAGATAAATGGCCCTCAGCCTAACGATAACTTAATTAATTATTGTATTAATTAATGTGAAAGTATCTTACAGTCTCCTGTCTGTATAAGAATAACACAATGGGGACCAGAGGAGCAGAGTACTTCTAATGATGTTATTTAGTGGTGACTGTCCAACACGCTGAGCAGCTGCAGGATCAGTGAACACTGAAGACGGCATTATTTCATCTTTTGATCACTGATCACATCATGTCTCAGTTTCATGTTTCTGTCCTGTAGCTTACCGTGTGATCCTCTGCTGATGTTTGATAATTCCTCCACTAGATCCTTCCTGTCCATCTTCTTTAAGGTTTCCTTCACCACTTCCACAGACTGTTGTTTGCAGGTCTCTACTATCTTATCTACAGTGTCTGGCCTGTCTGCTTTGTCCAGATGACTCTTTGGGATTTCTGAGGTACAACTTAGGAGCCATTTAAAGACGATGAAGTCTTCATCTCCCAACTTCTCCATTATCTTCAACAGCTCCATCGCATCTGTTAAAATGAGAGCAAATGTTTAACTTCAGTCATTTAGCTTGTTACTGTGTTTTTAAAAGTTATTCTAATGCAAAACATTTAGTAAAGTGTAACAGATAGAAGATGTGATAGGAAATCATTCTTTTTTTTATTTCTTATGGTTAGTGTTCTTTTACAATGTTTATTAATTTCATCATAATCCCTCACCAGTTTTACTGTTGACATGTTTATTCTTCTTGGTATTTTGAATACTGTATTTGTTTGCATCTTTATGCCTTTATTTTTTATTCTTTAAATTCTGATTCTTATTGTGAAAGTAAGTGTTAATGTTAATGTTAGTCATGTTAGTTTCTGTCTCTCGTCAGTCTGAGCTGAACTTCAAGATGTACAGTATGTATTTAAGACTGTGATTGTAAAGTGAGATTTTTAAGTTTGAATGTTGATTTAAGGGCAAAATTACTAATATTGTTTGGTAATGTGACTGTGTATTTTTCTGTTGTGTATTTCACTTGTAAAATGAGATTAGTTACAAGCTTAAGTTGTCTTTCTCTCAAAAGACTTTCTGTCTTTTTAACACTGTAAAACATTTCCTCATCTCTGGCCCGTCCTGTGTGTGTGGAATGGGACAGTTTAGAGAGCTGCTCAGTCTGAACAACTAGCTCTCCTCAGTCTGGGAATCACACAACATGGGTTTTATAGACAGTTTGAATGTTTTCTGGGATAGGAAGCGTCTCATCAGAGCTGCTGGGCTGCATTTAAATAAATCTGGCAGCCATTTGCTCTCCATGAACATCACATATGGACGATTCATGTTTACACAACTCCACTGACCACAACTGTACATCTGACTGCTCTGCCAGTTTCACCATCAATGGTTTTATTCAACAGGACGTTCTACAATAAACTGTCAGGAAACGCTATTTTACTGCTGAAGTGTGAAAATGTTATCGATCTTCTGTGTGACGTTCCTGCAGATATTTTACCCTCATCTTGTGATTTTATCGTAGATAGTTTAACAGTAAACTAAAATCAACCCTTGATACAGTAGCACTAATAAGACTGAAAAAGATTTCTACTAATCCCAGAAAGAAACTGTCAGCTGAGAGAAGATGGAGAAAGAATAAATTAACCACATTTTCCACGAGCATCTGACCACTTACAATAAAGCAATGAAACAGGCATCTTTCAAAATAACTGACAACCAGAACAATCAAAGATCTTCTCCTCAACCATCGACTATCTTAATGAACCCTATTCTTACATGATGATGGGAACTGATGGGATTTTATTGATATCAATGCCATTATCAATTCTGCTCATCTATTTGATTCTTTATCGTTTCCTGATCCATTATTTGTGTGGAAAAAGCTGTTTCAGTTTTTAGTGACTGTTTTATTATCTCCACTGTTTATCAATGAGCTTACATGCTGATGAATATATGAAACATAACTAGTAGACTAGATAAATGGCCCTCAGCCTAACGATAACTTAATTAATTATTGTATTAATTAATGTGAAAGTATCTTACAGTCTCCTGTCTGTATAAGAATAACACAATGGGGACCAGAGGAGCAGAGTACTTCTAATGATGTTATTTAGTGGTGACTGTCCAACACGCTGAGCAGCTGCAGGATCAGTGAACACTGAAGACGGCATTATTTCATCTTTTGATCACTGATCACATCATGTCTCAGTTTCATGTTTCTGTCCTGTAGCTTACCGTGTGATCCTCTGCTGATGTTTGATAATTCCTCCACTAGATCCTTCCTGTCCATCTTCATTAAGGTTTTCTTCACCACCTCCACAGACTGTTGTTTGCAGGTCTCTAATATCTTATCTACAGTTTTCTGCCTGTCTGCTTTGTCCAGATGACTCTTTGGGATTTCTGAGGTACCACTTAGGAGCCATTTAAAGACGATGAAGTCTTCATCTCCCAACTTCTCCAGTATCTTCAACAGCTCCATCGCATCTGTTAAAATGAGAGCAAATGTTTAACTTCAGTCATTTTGCTTGTTATTGTGTTTTTAAAAGTTGTTCTAATGCAAAACTTTTAGTAAAGTGTAACAGATAGAAGATGTGATAGGAAATCATTCTTGTAATTTTTATTTCTTATGGTTAGTGTTCTTTTACAATGTTTATTAATTTCATCATAATCCCTCACCAGTTTTACTGTTGACATGTTTATTCTTCTTGGTATTTTGAATACTGTATTTGTTTGCATCTTTATGCCTTTATTTTTTATTCTTTAAATTCTGATTCTTATTGTGAAAGTAAGTGTTAATGTTAGTGATGTTAGTTTCTGTCTCTCGTCAGTCTGAGCTGAACTTCAAGATGTACAGTATGTATTTAAGACTGTGATTGTAAAGTGAGATTTTTAAGTTTGAATGTTGATTTAAGGGCAAAATTACTAATATTGTTTGGTAATGTGACTGTGTAGTTTTCTGTTGTGTATTTCACTTGTAAAATGAGATTAGTTACAAGCTTAAGTTGTCTTTCTCTCAAAAGACTTCCTGTCTTTTTAACACTGTAAAACATTTCCTCATCTCTGGCCCGTCCTGTGTCTGTGGAATGGGACAGTTTAGAGAGCTGCTCAGTCTGAACTACTAGCTCTCCTCAGTCTGTGAATCACACAACATGTGTTTTATAGACAGTTTGAATGTTTTCTGGGATAGGAAGCGTCTCATCAGAGCTGCTGGGCTGCATTTAAATAAATCTGGCAGCCATTGGCCCTCCATCAACATAGATAGAATAGAATAGAATAGAATGCCTTTATTGTCATTATACAAAGTACAATGAGATTTGAAGCTTCGCCATGAAGTGCACACATTAAATAGACATAAAATAGTCATTAAATAGACATAAAATGGACATTAAAATAGACATAAAATAGACATTAAAGAAAATTGTGTACAGTAAAGGTGAAATAAGTGACTGTAGTGGTTAGCAGCACGTGGTCGAGGTAGCCATGACATTTTTAGTGCAAGTATGCTGTAATAATAGTGCAAAGGTATATGTCTGAGAGCATATTGATATGCAAATGGCGGTGTTAAGACATATTGTAGTGCAGTGACAGATCTTGATTGGGTCTGGATCAGTTTCTTAGTGCAAGCTTGAGTTGAGTATGGTGACGGCTCTTGGGAAAAAACTGTCTCTGAGTCTGTTTGTTTTGGCTGATATGGTCCTGTAGCGCCTGCCAGAGGGCAGCAGGTTGAAGAGGTGGTAGCGGGGATGTGTATGGTCTTTTATGATGCTCATTGCCCTTCCTAGGCACCGGGAGTTGTAGATGGTGGACAGGGGAGATAGGGGGCAGCCGATGATCTTTTGTGCTGTGTTGGTCACCCTCTGCAGTCTTTTCCTGTCCGCTTGTGTGCAGCTTGAGTGCCACACTGACTCAGCATAGGTCAGCAGGCTCTCAATGGCTGACCGGTAGAAGATCACCAGCAGGTTGGTGCTGAGTTGCTCTTTCCTGAGCACTCTCAGGAAGTGTAGCCTCTGCTGCGCCTTTTTGACCAGTGCGGTGGTGTTGGCTGCCCAGGACAGGTCAGCAGAGATGTGGACCCCAAGGAATTTGAAGGCCTCCACTCGCTCCACACATCCGTCGTTGATGTACAGGGGGGCAGGAGCGGCTTTGTTCCGTCGGAAGTCCAGGATGAGTTCCTTAGTTTTGGAGATGTTCAGCGCCAGGTTGTTGAGGGCGCACCACTCACTGAGTCTAAGGACCTCATCTCTGTAGGCCGTCTCGTTCCCCTCTGTGATCATCCCCACCACCGTTGTGTCATCCGCGAATTTCACAATGATGTTCTCAGGGTGGGTGGGTCTGCAGTCGTGCGTGTAGAGTGAGTAGAGTAGTGGGCTCAGCACACAGCCCTGGGGCGAGCCGGTGCTGAGCGTTCGGGTGGATGAGAGGTGAGGACCCAGCTTCACGTGCTGGGGTCGGTTGACCAGAAAGTCCTTGATACAGGAGCAGGTGGAGGATGGGAGCCCCAGGTTGGCCAACTTGGGGATAAGAATGTCCGGTATTATTGTGTTAAAGGCTGAGCTGTAGTCGATGAAGAGCATTCTGACATAGCTCCCCCTTTTCTCGAGGTGGCTCAGTGCAGCATGGAGAGCGGTGGTTATTGCATCCTCAGTGGATCTATTTGTCCAGTATGCAAACTGGTGTGGGTCGAGGGTGGGGGGGAGACAGGCTTTGATGTGTCTCAGTACCAGTTTTTCAAAGCACTTTGTGATGATTGGGGTGAGTGCTACTGGGCGGAAGTCGTTGAGATTGTTTGTGGGTGACTTCTTGGGCACTGGGATGATGGTGGCCGATTTTAGGCAGGCTGGGATGGTGGCTTGTCTCAGTGACAGGTTGAAAATGACAGTGAAGACTGGTGCAAGTTGGTCAGCACATGCCTTGAGTACTTTCCCTGGTACTCCATCCGGTCCTGTGGCCTTCCTAGGGTTGACAGCACGGAGCACACGTCTCACGTCCACTACCTCCACGGTGAGTGGGGTGGTGTCAGAGGTTGGTGTGGGATGTAGTGAAGGTTGGGGTGGTGTGGCTGAGTACTGGGCTTGGGACTCAAAGCGGGCAAAGAAACTGTTTAGCTCCTCTGCCAGTGCTACGTCTGAGTCCCCAGGAATCGCAGCGGAGCCCTTGTAGTTGGTGAGGGACTGTATGCTCTGCCACATCTGTCGGGGGTTGTTGAGTTGCCCTTCTATCTTCCCCTTGTAGTCTGCTTTGGCAGCCTTGATGCCTCTCCTCAGGTTGGCGCGAGCTGTGCTGTAAAGTGCTCTGTCGCCGGATCTGAAGGCTGCATCGCGGGCCCGGAGAAGTGATCGGACCTGGCTGGTCATCCACGGTTTCCGGTTTGGGTACACCTGGATGGTCTTCTCCACAGTGACCATACCCATGCAGGACTTGATGTAGGATAGTACTGTATCTGTGATTGTGGTCAGGTCCTCATGTTGGAAAGTCTCCCACTGTGTCTGTTCAAAGCAGTCCTGGAGTCGGGGGAGGGCGTCGTCAGGCCAGGTGATAATGGTCTGTCTTTTGGGCTTTGTTTTCCGGTTGAGGGGGGTGTATGCAGGGGCCAGGAACAATGAGAGGTGATCAGACTGGCCTAGGTGTGGAAGGGGTATGGCTCTGTACGCACTCTTGATGTTAGAGTACACGCGATCCAAAGTTTTATCCTCCCTTGTTGGAAATTTCACGTGCTGGTGAAATTTGGGCAAAACAGTTTTGAGATTTGCCTGATTAAAATCTCCTGCGATAATGTGCGCGCCGCATGGGTAGGCACGCTGGTGATTGTTTATGGCGTCAAGTAGTAGAGAGAGAGCGGTTCTTACATTTGCATCCGGTGGTATGTAGACGGTAGTGATGATAATGGCGGCCAGCTCTCTAGGCAGAAAGAAGGGTCTGCATCTCACCGACATGAATTCTAGGTCCGGGGAACAGTGTCTGTCCAGTACAGTGCTATTGTTACACTAACCTTCATTCACGTAGATGCAAAGCCCACCGCCTCTTTTTTTCCCCGAGTCGCTGGTCCTGTCTGATCTGTGTAGCGTGCGGCCTGTTAGCTGCACCGCAGCGTCGGGTATTTGTGGATGTAGCCACGTCTCCGTGATGATTAACGTGCAGCATTCTCGAACGAGACGATTTCCAGCTAGCTGTAATTCCAAATCGTCCGTCTTGTTTACCATGGATCTGGCGTTGGAGAGGTAGATGCTTGGCAGTGGTGGTTTGAGTGGCTGTTTCCTGAGCTTAGTCAACAGGCCAGCTCTGCAGCCTCGCTTCTGCGTCCTCTCCCGACGTCGCCTCCTTCGCCTGCCGGATCCGATAACAATCCACGGAGCTGGTCTCGCTATCTCGTCCGGAATGTTGTGCACGCGATGGAAGTCGCTATAAACAGTCGTTTTCTGCTGGTAACCGATGTCTAATAAGTCCATACGGTTGTAGTTGATATCGAAGTCCGGTACAGACGAACAACTTGCAAAAATACACACAAAAAACACGAAAAACGTGCACAGGTAGGGAGAGCTTGAAGCCGCTGCATGCTCATGCGCCGCCATCTTGAATAATATATGCCGTTCACATATGGACGATACATGTTTACACAACTCCACTGACCATCACTGTACATCTGACTGCTCTGCCAGTTTCACCATCAATGGTTTTATTCAACAGGACGTTCTACAATAAACTGTCAGGAAACGCTATTTTACTGCTGAAGTGTGAACATTTTATCGATCTTCTGTGTGACGTTCCTGCAGATATTTTACCCTCATCTTGTGATTTCATCGTAGATAATTTAACAGTAAACTAAAATCAACCCTTGATACAGTAGCACTAATAAGACTGAAAAAGATTTCTACTAATCCCAGAAAGAAACTGTCAGCTGAGAGAAGATGGAGAAAGAATAAATTAACCACATTTTCCACGAGCATCTGACCACTTACAATAAAGCAATGAAACAGGCATCTTTCAAAATAACTGACAACCAGAACAATCAAAGATCTTCTCCTCAACCATCGACCATCTTAATGAACCCTGTTCTTACATGAGGATGGGAACTGATGAGATTTTATTGATATCAATGCCATTATCAATTCTGCTCATCTATTAGATTCTTTATCGTTTCCTGATCAATTATTTGTGTGGAAAAAGCTGTTTCAGTTTTCAGTGACTGTTTTATTATCTCCACTGTTTATCAATGAGCTTACATGCTGATGAATATATGAAACATGGTAGATTAGATAAATGGCCCTCAGCCTAACGATAACTTAATTAATTATTGTATTAATTAATGTGAAAGTATCTTACAGTCTCCTGTCTGTATAAGAATAACACAATGGGGACCAGAGGAGCAGAGTACTTCTAATGATGTTATTTAGTGGTGACTGTCCAACATGCTGAGCAGCTGCAGGATCAGTGAACACTGAAGACGGCATTATTTCATCTTTTGATCACTGATCACATCATGTCTCAGTTTCATGTTTCTGTCCTGTAGCTTACCGTGTGATCCTCTGCTGATGTTTGATAATTCCTCCACTAGATCCTTCCTGTCCATCTTCATTAAGGTTTTCTTCACCACCTCCACAGACTGTTGTTTGCAGGTCTCTACTATCTTATCTACAGTTTTCTGCCTGTCTGCTTTGTCCAGATGACTCTTTGGGATTTCTGAGGTACAACTTAGGAGCCATTTAAAGCCTTTGAAGTCTTCATCTCCCAACTTCTCCAGTATCTTCAGCAGCTCCATCGCATCTGTTAAAATGAGAGCAAATGTTTAACTTCAGTCATTTTGCTTGTTATTGTGTTTTTAAAAGTTGTTCTAATGCAAAACTTTTAGTAAAGTGTAACAGATAGAAGATGTGATAGGAAATCATTCTTGTAATTTTTATTTCTTATGGTTATTGTTCTTTTACAATGTTTATTAATTTCATCATAATCCCTCACCAGTTTTACTGTTGACATGTTTATTCTTCTTGGTATTTTGAATACTGTATTTGTTTGCATCTTTATGCCTTTATTTTTTATTCTTTAAATTCTGATTCTTATTGTGAAAGTAAGTGTTAATGTTAATGTTAGTCATGTTAGTTTCTGTCTCTCGTCAGTCTGAGCTGAACTTCAAGATGTACAGTATGTATTTAAGACTGTGATTGTAAAGTGAGATTTTTAAGTTTGAATGTTGATTTAAGGGCAAAATTACTAATATTGTTTGGTAATGTGACTGTGTAGTTTTCTGTTGTGTATTTCACTTGTAAAATGAGATTAGTTACAAGCTTAAGTTGTCTTTCTCTCAAAAGACTTTCTGTCTTTTTAACACTGTAAAACATTTCCTCATCTCTGGCCCGTCCTGTGTGTGTGGAATGGGACAGTTTAGAGAGCTGCTCAGTCTGAACTACTAGCTCTCCTCAGTCTGGGAATCACACAACATGGGTTTTATAGACAGTTTGAATGTTTTCTGGGATAGGAAGCGTCTCATCAGAGCTGCTGGGCTGCATTTAAATAAATCTGGCAGCCATTTGCTCTCCATGAACATCACATATGGACGATGCATGTTTACACAACTCCACTGACCACAACTGTACATCTGACTGCTCTGCCAGTTTCACCATCAATGGTTTTATTCAACAGGACGTTCTACAATAAACTGTCAGGAAATGCTATTTTACTGCTGAAGTGTGAAAATGTTATCGATCTTCTGTGTGACGTTCCTGCAGATATTTTACCCTCATCTTGTGATTTTATCGTAGATAATTTAACAGTAAACTAAAATCAACCCTTGATACAGTAGCACTAATAAGACTGAAAAAGATTTCTACTAATCCCAGAAAGAAACTGTCAGCTGAGAGAAGATGGAGAAAGAATAAATTAACCACATTTTCCACGAGCATCTGACCACTTACAATAAAGCAATGAAACAGGCATCTTTCAAAATAACTGACAACCAGAACAATCAAAGATCTTCTCCTCAACCATCGACTATCTTAATGAACCCTGTTCTTACATGATGATGGGAACCGATGAGATTTTATTGATATCAATGCCATTATCAATTCTGCTCATCTATTTGATTCTTTATCGTTTCCTGATCAATTATTTGTGTGGAAAAAGCTGTTTCAGTTTTCAGTGACTGTTTTATTATCTCCACTGTTTATCAATGAGCTTACATGCTGATGAATATATGAAACATAACTAGTAGACTAGATAAATGGCCCTCAGCCTAACGATAACTTAATTAATTATTGTATTAATTAATGTGAAAGTATCTTACAGTCTCTTGTCTGTATAAGAATAACACAATGGGGACCAGAGGAGCAGAGTACTTCTAATGATGTTATTTAGTGGTGACTGTCCAACACGCTGAGCAGCTGCAGGATCAGTGAACACTGAAGACGGCATTATTTCATCTTTTGATCACTGATCACATCATGTCCCAGTTTCATGTTTCTGTCCTGCAGCTTACCGTGTGATCCTCTGCTGATGTTTGATAATTCCTCCACTAGATCCTTCCTGTCCATCTTCCTTAAGGTTTTCTTCACCACCTCCACAGACTGTTGTTTGCAGGTCTCTACTATCTTATCTACAGTTTTCTGCCTGTCTGCTTTGTCCAGATGACTCTTTGGGATTTCTGAGGTACAACTTAGGAGCCATATAAAGCCTGTGAAGTCTTCATCTCCCAACTTCTCCAGTATCTTCAACAGCTCCATCGCATCTGTTAAAATGAGAGCAAATGTTTAACTTCAGTCATTTAGCTTGTTACTGTGTTTTTAAAAGTTGTTCTAATGCAAAACTTTTAGTAAAGTGTAACAGATAGAAGATGTGATAGGAAATCATTCTTGTAATTTTTATTTCTTATGGTTAGTGTTCTTTTACAATGTTTATTAATTTCATCATAATCCCTCACCAGTTTTACTGCTGACATGTTTATTCTTCTTGGTATTTTGAATACTGTATTTGTTTGCATCTTTATGCCTTTATTTTTTATTCTTTAAATTCTGAATCTTATTGTGAAAGTAAGTGTTAATGTTAATGTTAGTGATGTTAGTTTCTGTCTCTCGTCAGTCTGAGCTGAACTTCAAGATGTACAGTATGTATTTAAGACTGTGATTGTAAAGTGAGATTTTTAAGTTTGAATGTTGATTTAAGGGCAAAATTACTAATATTGTTTGGTAATGTGACTGTGTAGTTTTCTGTTGTGTATTTCACTTGTAAAATGAGATTAGTTACAAGCTTAAGTTGTCTTTCTCTCAAAAGACTTCCTGTCTTTTTAACACTGTAAAACATTTCCTCATCTCTGGCCCGTCCTGTGTGTGTGGAATGGGACAGTTTAGAGAGCTGCTCAGTCTGAACTACTAGCTCTCCTCAGTCTGGGAATCACACAACATGTGTTTTATAGACAGTTTGAATGTTTTCTGGGATAGGAAGCGTCTCATCAGAGCTGCTGGGCTGCATTTAAATAAATCTGGCAGCAATTTGCTCTCCATGAACATCACATATGGACGATTCATGTTTACACAACTCCACTGACCACAACTGTACATCTGACTGCTCTGCCAGTTTCACCATCAATGGTTTTATTCAACAGGACGTTCTACAATAAACTGTCAGGAAACGCTATTTTACTGCTGAAGTGTGAAAATGTTATCGATCTTCTGTGTGACGTTCCTGCAGATATTTTACCCTCATCTTGTGATTTTATCGTAGATAGTTTAACAGTAAACTAAAATCAACCCTTGATACAGTAGCACTAATAAGACTGAAAAAGATTTCTACTAATCCAAGAAAGAAACTGTCAGCTGAGAGAAGATGGAGAAAGAATAAATTAACCACATTTTCCACGAGCATCTGACCACTTACAATAAAGCAATGAAACAGGACTCTTTCAAAATAACTGACAACCAGAACAATCAAAGATCTTCTCCTCAACCATCGACTATCTTAATGAACCCTGTTCTTACATGATGATGGGAACCGATGAGATTTTATTGATATCAATGCCATTATCAATTCTGCTCATCTATTTGATTCTTTATCGTTTCCTGATCAATTATTTGTGTGGAAAAAAGCTGTTTCAGTTTTTAGTGACTGTTTTATTATCAATGAGCTTACATGCTGATGAATATATGAAACATAACTAGTAGACTAGATAAATGGCCCTCATTTAACTTAATTAATTACTGAATTAATTAATGTAGATTACAGTCTCTTGTCTGTATAAGAATAACACAATGGGGCCAGAGGAGCAGAGTACTTCTAATGATGTTATTTAGTGGTGACTGTCCAACATGCTGAGCAGCTGCAGGATCGTGGAGGTGAGACAGACTGAACAGCTCAGACCAGAGTTATTATAGTTTATACATGTTCATTAGTTTTTATTTGTATTTAGTTTTTTCAGTTTGCTTTTTTATTCCAGTGAGTTTAACAAGTGATGAAGTAGTTTTAGTGTTTCTGTAGTTGTAGTCTTAGTTTTCTTGTTTCAGGTTTTAGGAGGAAAGTCTTGATTAGTAGAAGCTGTAAAGGGTGAAATAATGCTGTAAACACTGTGTTTGTGTTCTCCCTGCTGGTACTAACAGTTATCTCAACAAGTCACACTGAACACTATACAGTTACCATGGAGACAATGAACACTATACAGTCACCATGGAGACGATGAACACCACACAGTCACCATGGAAACGATGAACACCACACAGTCACCATGGAGACGATGAACACTATACAGTTACCATGGAGACACTGAACACTATACAGTCACCATGGAGACAAGGAACACTATACAGTCACCATGGAGACGACGAACACTATACAGTCACCATGGAGACGACGAACACTATACAGTCACCATGGAGACAAGGAACACTATACAGTCACCATGGAGACACTGAACACTATACAGTCACCATGGAGACAAGGAACACTATACAGTCACCATGGAGACACTGAACACTCTACAGTCACCATGGAGATGATGACCACTATACAGTCACCATGGAGACAGTAAAAAGAAAACTACAACTAAGATCATTTTATCTGCTGTCCTCTTTAGTTTCAGTTAGTTTTCCTTTGTTCATTCTAGTTTTTATTTAGTTTTCATTTTTTACAAAAGTCTCTCTTTTATTTTTATTTCAGTGAACTAAATAATATTGTTCACAGCTAGTTTTAGTTTTAGTGAACTATAATAACCCTGGATCAGAGTTGGTTTAAGTTGTTTAATGATGCAGTGTGTGTACTATGCTCTGCTGCTAACGTTAGCATGCTAACTGCATAGAAAGTTCACAGTAAACTTCATGTTGGTCTCATAAAGGTTATTATTTATTCATTAAATGAAAACATGTTTGTAACAGCTGAAGATGACTTTACTGTAGCTAGCAGCAGGAAGGAAGGAGAGGAGAGAGATAAATGTATGTTTGCATTAACCATTAACTATTAGAGAGAAGTCCAGTAGAAATCAAACCTGTGTGAAGTTTAAACATTCATCCTGACATGAAAGTGTTATGAAATCTGGAAGAGAACCTTTTTAATAACCCTGCTAACAGATTAACACACAGAGAAGAGTAAAAGGTGCAGTTGTAGAGCTGTATGTCAGAGTCTCTGAGTAACAGGAAATGTAAAACTAATGTCAGAGCTGTCAGTAGATGTTTACCACTTCTATGAAATACAACAGTACTGACACTGAACTCTTCCTCTGCTCTTCCTACCAGCTCTGATATGAACCATCAGGGTTCACAGATAAATGTTCATCTTTAAAATCTGCATGTTAAACATTTAGTTTATGATTTGATGAAGTTAATGTTACTCACAGGAAGGAGGTGTTTCCATACTGTCTCTTCTGGTCCTTGGTTTCCCTGTTCAGACAGACAGGAGAGACTTTCAACTTTAATATGAAACACCAGTCTAACACTGACTTCTACTAAAATGTTTCAATCTTTACAAACTCAAACACTCAGTCACACAAACTATTAGTGTTATCATTAATGTAATATTATCATCATTAGTATCAGTATTATTATCATTCATTACTATCAGTAGTATTTGTAGTGGTGATTTATTCCTAACTTGAAAAATAAAAAATAAAGAAAAATAAATAAAGAAATAAACTTGATCAAACATTCACTGAGGCAGCTCAGGAATTAATTATACGCAGGGAAAAAATGCAATGTCCAGGCAAGCATGATGTTTCTTTTACTAGCAAACAAAGAACAATGAGCTCTGCTGCATCTCTGACCTGACAAACACAACAACGAACAAACATAAACTCTTCTCTGTACCTGCTGGTCCTCTACCTGTCTACATAACATACATAAATAAGCTGCTCACTACCTTCAAAACAAAAGCATTAACCAGAACTCAAATTAACTAAAATTATACTAATATTATAATCAAACTAATTCCCTATATTTTTCAAAACAGACAACAACAAAAAAAACACACATAAATTAACATTTAATCAGGGTCTGAAATTCTTTTTCAAAATCAACACTTCACAGATCTCCAGAGAACTAACAACAGACACGGACCAACGTAGCTATGATACATCTTGATGTGAGACTGGGTTGTTACTCCTGGAGATTGGTACAGACCACTACAATGCAGATATGCTGTCAATGAGAACACGATATTCAGCTTTAATTATTTTACTCATGTTTCTGTCCTGCAGCTTACCGTGTTCTCCAGGGCTGATGTTTGATTCCTCCACTAGATCCTTCCTGTTGATCTTCTTTAAGATTTCCTCCACCACCTCCAGAGACCGTTGGTTGTAGGTCAGTACTATCTTATCTACAGTTTTCAGCCTGTCTGCGTTCTCCAGATGACTCTTTGGGATTTCTGGTGATTCCAGGAACCACTTAAACTTAGTGAAGTCGTCATCTCTCAGCTCTTCCAGTGTCTTCAACAGCTCCCCTCTAACACCCATAGTACGTACTATAGTATGAAATCCACAGCAAATGAGCAAACATAATAACTGATAAACTAGACATCATATACATTCACTGAACAAACAACATGAAAATAAAATGCACATTTCTTACATTTTGTCATCAAAACGCATTTTAATGCCAAAAATATATTAAAATATTGCATTTTAGAATAAAAGGAATAACAGCCATTGTGTTTGTTTGCACAGACAAAAACATGAACGTCATGTGACATGGATGCAGTCCAATAGAAAAGAATGGGGCAGAAAAAACGTAACCATCTCACAAGTTTTGCGTTATTATTATGAAACTAGTATGTTTTGCGCCGTGGACCAACGTAGCTACACTGAAAAAATGACTTTTTGGTGCAGTAAACTCTATTAGAGTAACTGTCATAATTTCTACCTTGTATTTTTAAGATTCAGTAAGAACTAGAGTTTCTTAAGTAAAATTAAACATTTTATTAACATAATACATGAATTATGGGGGAAGAGTAAGTTTTACTTCGGTTTCTTCATACTATTTAAATGTTTAATAGTTGTATGTACATAAACCTAGAAATACTACATAAACTTTATGTGCAGTGAGAGTTCAGGTGTAATGTTCCTTTAGAATGACGTCACTTCCTGTAGGGCCTGCTGGAAAATAAACAAATGTCCGACTGAGCTGAAAGCGTCCGAGTGATTCTGAGACTGTCTATTAATGTATAGTGACATAACACTTTACTCTGAAAATGTAGCGTTTTGAAACGCATGCACGACGCATGCGCACAGTACATCAGGACTGACTGCTCCGGACGTTACAGGATCACAGAGCAAGGTGTAGCACGCGCGACAGTCATTTCACAGGTAAGTTATTACTGTTGTGTTTTAAATTTGTGATAATATATAAGTCTGCATGTAGTTTGACGCAAGATATGTCACTGTTCATAAGTTAATTTAAAGTTAGCATAACGCACGACGCTGAAGTTAGCTTCCGATTCGCCAGCCTCCGATTCGGCACTTAAGGGGAAAGTTAAGGGGGAATGAATTTAAAATGAATAAATGAATAAAATTAATGAATCATAAAAACGCAGTCCCTGATTTGTGAAACCCTTAATCTATTTGTGAAAATGCTATAAAGGCACATTTCACTGTTTTTTTTTTTTTTGTTTTTTTGGACTGTAGACCTCATTAGACCAGGTCCAGATTAAAAACCACTGACCCTTGACTTCTCAAATCTGGATTAGATTATCCTACAGACCCGTTTTTATGAATCTTCAGGGTCTGTTTATTATTTTACTCAGGATTCATGTTTTTGTAGAATCAATTGTTCATTACAAGTTCTATAAATCTGTCATGTGTTAATTGTTTTATTTAGCTAGACAAAACAAAATGTTCATTTGTGTTTGTTCATGATACAGTTTATTTCTTATGAAGTCTTATTAAAATATTTTTCTATCTATCAACAGGAAGCAAATCAGAACAGAACATTATTCTCATCATTCAGGCAAGTAGAAAATAATGTATGCATGATATAATATTGTTTAGTTATTTTCCCTTATTCATCCATTATAACGTAATATTAAAATTGTGACTGAATATTTTAGACCATTGTTTTAATACCACCCTCCAGGGTGCTCTTTGGAGGAGCCAGTGGACTTTGTGGACAGTTGGAGTTGAGGTCTAGGGAGAGGAGGTCGAGGAGAAATTCATCAGGGAGAAAGAGTAGGCCTCTTGTGATATGAGATGGTCGTGGAAAACGTTTAGAGCTCATAAAACATTCTAGGTTGAAGCATCCACACACTGGTCAAGGCCGGTCACTACCCTGCTTGCAAGGCCGGATTAACCATATGGGCAACTGGGCAATTGCCCAGGGGCCCAAAACTTTAGAGGGCCCCAAGTCGGGGAGAGCGCAGGCAAAATATCTTACAGTCTTATCTGCTTTTTTTAATCAACCTTCCTGCTGAAGCCGCTTTTCATTTTAATTCACCGCGACTATGGTGCAACAGAGCTGACACGTATCTGACCCGCCTCGCTGGGCCCTAGTTCGGCCTGTGATTGGTCAAGCCCAGTGAGGCGGGTCAAAGGCCAGTCGCGTTGCCAAGCAGCTCGTTGTCAAGGTTACCACTAGCAGCTTTCTTTCAAAAATGCGAAAATGGAGAAGCCAGGAGGACAGTTAAGCGGCTATGCCAAAAGAAAACTAAAAAAGGATAGAGAGATAAAAAAGGCAGAAAATTTAAAATGTATGCCAAAAATAGGAACGTTTTTCACTTCTGGGAGAAACTGCTCCCAAACAGCAAACAGCAGCGATGCCAGTGAATCAGTTAGACAACCGGCTAACATTAGCAGCCTGGACAGTGACACTCACAGGTCACCAGGAGCATCTTGCAATGTCGCCCCGGATACACCTCTCGGCCCGGACCACGCTACGCCTCTCGGCCCGGACCCTGCTACGCCTCTCGGCCCGGACCCTGCTACGCCTCTCGGCCCGGACCCCGCTACACCTCTCGACCTGGATACCTTTACACCTCCTGGCCCGGAACTCGCTGCACCTCTCGGCCCCAACCACGCTACACCTCTCGGCCCGGACCCCGTTACACCTTTCAGCCCGGACCCCGTTACACCTCTCGGCCCGGATCCTGCTGCGCCTCTCGGCCCGGACCCCGCTACACCGCTGCCTAGAGATCCTGGGCTGTGGGGACCTGTTAGGGAGCTGCAGCGAGAGGAGGCAATCCAAAGAGGACCCACAGCTTTCCAGAATCGGGCCTCCAAATATCCTGCATCAGTGAGGGAGTCTGGCATTGGGTCTAGGACACGCTCTCTCACCAACGATGTTCTTAATTGCCGTCTCCAAAATAACCAAATTGTTCCAAGGGAATGGCTACTTTACTCACCGTCGACTGGTTCAGTTTACTGATATGCCTGCAAACTCCTGTCTTCACAGCAGAGGAATGCGTTTATCAGCGGATTTTGTGATTGGAAGCATCCGGAGAGGATTTGTGATCACGAAAAGAGTGCAGAACATAGACAAAACATGCTTGCTTTATTACACAGGTGTAAACACACTGGCAGGGTGGATGCATCACTTGCTCGACAGTGTGCGGCAGAGCAACAATATTGGACAGAAGTCCTTAAACGTGTGGTTGCTGTCATCAAGTTTTTGGGTGCGAGAGGATTACCACTCAGAGGTGACAATGAACTGCTGGGCTCGGCACGCAACGGGAACTATTTGGGACTGCTTGAACTGATAGTGGAGTTTGATCCCTTTTTAAAGGGACACATAGAGAAGCATGGCAATAAGGGTAGAGGTAAGCCCTCCTATTTGTCCTCAACGGTATGTGAGGAATTCATTTCATTGATGGGTGAAAAAACCAAACAAGTGATAGCAGAGGAAATCAGGCAGGCTAAATACTTCTCTGTAATCGTTGATTCAACTCCAGATTTAGCACACGTAGACCAACTTACGTTTGTTTTTCGTTTTGTCAGTACAGATGGAAAAGTTGTGGAGAGATTTATTGGGTTTGAGCCCCTCCACAGCCATACAGGTATAAGTCTGGCTGAATCTGTCATTGCAATGGTGAGAAACTTGGGGTTGGATCTATCAAACTGTCGTGGCCAGAGTTATGACAATGCGAGCAACATGTCTGGAAAATACAATGGGCTCCAGGCGCAATTAAAAAAAGAAAACCCATTAATTCATTACACACCGTGTGCCGCCCATTCACTGAACCTTGTTGGTGTGAACAGCATTGATAATTGCTGTGAAGAAGTTGACTCCTTTTTTGAACTGCTACAGTCTCTGTATACATTTTGTAGCGCTTCAACACATCGCTGGAACACAGTTTTCCATAACAGCGACAATCACATTAGCCACACACTAAAATCTATCTGTAATACTAGGTGGAGTTGTAGAGCAGACTCCACAAAAGTTCTCAAAGAAAATTACCAGGCAATTAGGGACACACTAGCCAAAATATCCTCGGACTCTGATGAAAAGCCCCAAACGAAACGCGAAGCTGCTGCACTAGTCTCTAAACTTAATAAACTGGAGACAGTGATCATGACTATTTTGTGGGACAGGGTACTAGGTAGGTTTAAGGCAACAAGTAACCAACTACAAAAAAGTGACATGGATTTGGCTACTGCTCTCGGTCTTTTGCGATCATTGCAATCGTATGTAGGTTCTTTACGAGACCAATTTGCAGAGCTCGAAGAATCAGCACGCTGTGTCAGTACTACACAACACTACCAATATGACATCCGACGTGTGAGAAAAAGAAAGAGATTCGCAGATGAGTCTGATGATGACAGCGATATAGTTCTTACTGACAGTAGTCAAAGATTTAAAGTTGAAACATACTACATCATTATTGACAGACTCAGTTCTTGCATTTCCAAACGAATCAATGCCTACACAGATGTCTGCGAACTCTTTGGCGTTTTATTTGAGAGGGGGTATAGTGATAGTGATGTACGTGAAAAAGCTGCTAAACTGTGCTCAACTTATCCTACAGACCTGAACAACTCATTGGCTGATGAGCTAATTCAGTTCACGCATTTTGAGGAGAGTGAGACATCTCCTTCAAAGCTGCTGCATGGTCTTGAGAAAAATGGTCTTAAGACAACGTTTCTGAATGTGTATGTGGCATTAAGGATGTTTTTAACTTTGCCTGTCTCTAACTGTGAGGGTGAGAGGTCGTTTTCCGTTTTAAAACGTGTGAAGAATGAGCTGAGGACCACAATGTCACAGAGTAGGCTTTCAGCACTTTCCCTCCTGGCCATTGAACATGAACTGGTTAGTAATATTGATTTTGAAGATATTATAAACCAGTTTGCAAATTCGAAGTCAAGAAGGAGGCCACTGTAAGGTCTGCAAATCTGAAAATGTCAGTCAGACATGTTTAGGTTAAAATGGATTATCTCAGGTTGTATTGTCATTTCTTCTTTTTTGCCTTCCTCTGTGATATATGATTTAGTTTTTGAAAGAAATTAATATTCATAAATGCTTATGTTGCACTAATTGTTGTTAACCCTGACTGTTTGAGTTGAGGGTGATGGATTATTTTATCTCTTACATTAAGTTAAAAAATGAGCCAGATTATATATTTTTCTGATTTGAGACATGCTACTTTTCATTCAGATGAATAGCCTATGTATTGATATGTGATTGATTATAAATGTTTGTTGCACTAATTGTTGTTAACCCTGACTGTTTTAATTGAGGGTGATGAATTGTTTTATCTTTTAAATTAAGATAAAAATGAGCCACATTATATATTTTTCTAATCTGAGACATGCTACTTTTTATTCAGATGAATAGCCTATGTATTGATATGTGATTGATATTTACAAATGTTTGTTGCACTCAATGTTGCTAACCCTGACTGTTTTGAATCAAGGGTGGTTGATTGTTTTATCTTTTAAATTAATTGTGTTTTATCTTTAAAATTAAGTTTAAAATGAGCCAGATTATATTGTTCTATATTCTTCTTTGTCTGAATTGAGACATTATTGTTAACCCTGACTGTTTTGAATTGAGGGTGACGGATTCTTTTATCTTTTAAATTAAGTTAAAAAATGAGCCAGATTATATATTTTTCCTGGTTTGAGACATGCTACTTTTCATTCAAATGAATAGCCTATGTATTGATATGTGATACAAGATATGAGTTTTTGTAGCAAAATAAATATCAGATTCTTTGACAGTGGTTGCCCCTTGTAGTAGTCATGCTTTACTAAGGTCATACTGATGCAGATGTGTTTTCATAATGCAAGTAGACAAGCCTTGGTGAGACACAACAATACAACGGTCGTTGGCAGCGGTGGGGGGGGGCCCTTGAATGTTGTTGCCCAGGGGCACAGTGACGTGTTAATCTGGCCCTGCCTGCTTGTACTCAGATTGTCCTTGTTTATTTAAAAGTTGGGGGGCACTTCATGCACATTTGTCTAGAAATCATACACAGACTCAACAGTCAGGGCAGGTAGTTTCATGTTCGTGTCTTGTATGTAATTCATGTAGTTTTAACACAGAAGCAATATTTTGAACACCTCGGGACTCATCTGAAAAAACCTTAAACTGTTAATTGTGTTTTTAAAGATAGTGACTACAGTACGAATATATATTCAACTTTTGCTTCACATAAAAGTAGGAAGTACAATCCTCACTGCATTGAAGATTTTAAAAATACTGTATTCCAGACACATTCAAGTCAGGCAAGTGAGGTAACAGAGGATAGTAGTTTGATTGAAGGTGAAGTTAAACCTTAAATGTTCTTGAATATCTGAGTATTATATTTTTGTAATGAACGTTTTTCACTGCATATTTGAAAAGCACTATTCCAGATGTGTACTACATGTACAGAAGTATTGGGACACCTGCACAATCTAATGCAATATTTATTTCCAGTACAACAGCTCTGCCAGCTTCTACTTTTGTTAAGCTTCTACATGCTCACTTTTTATTTACATTGTCAGTAAGGTGATCATTCCACTTTATGTTTATTACTCAAGTTGTGGTGGATGATGCTGCTCTACCATTATAGTGCATTATATTGACAGTGTTCCTAATATTTTGCACCAATAGTGTATATTGGATGTGTATACTGTGTAATACTGTCTGTTTGTTCTTTTTATGTCAGTCATGCCAATGTTACATTTAAAAGATTGGGCAATTCAGTCCACAATAGTAGTGGATTTACTTTTACTGTTCTTGTTTGTTAAACTGTTTCAAATGAAAAATAAACAGTTTAATTGCATTGTAATATAGTTGTGTGATATGTGATAAATATATATTAAATGCATTAGAGTATTGGTTACATTTATTTGGTAACATTTATCAAAAAAAAACTGGCAATGATTACCTCATTTTAGTGAGTAATGTAACGTAATGTAACCAAGTAGGCATGGGATGATAACCGTGTTCATGGTATACCGCGATTTGAAAGAGCCACGATAACCGAAACCGCCAAATTTTCTGTCGTACCGTTCCTAAGGTATGAGCTGATTTTTAGTCTGGTCAAAGACAGGAAGTGCTGGTCAGTAACCCCTCAGGTGGAGCAGCTGCAGCGTAGAGTATCACGACCCCTCACACTCAGGTCATTACAGTGTATATTCAGGTTAAATTAACATGTTTGTCTTTATTTTTCTTCCTTTTAGGAACATTTTAGAGCTGGAATCACAATACCTCCATACCATGAAACCGTGATATTATTACTTATGGTTATCATACCGCCAGAATCTCATACCGGCCCATGCCTACAACCAAGTAAATTAAAATGTCAAGCACAAGAAAATCATTCAAATCTACTAAATGACTTCATAACAGCAAATACTACAGGTATATAACATTTACTTAAACTTTTGAGTAAAATGATGTTGAAAAACAAGTAGACTTTACTTAATTTGTTTAAATAAATATAACTTCAAACTTGGATGTAATTAAGTAAATGTTAATATCTTCACAACTGTTATGTTTTATAGTAAGTAAAATGTACTTGATACTGGCAAGTGAGTGTTACTTGATATTTCAGCATTAAACTTTACTTAAATCATTTGTGTGCAAATACGATATATTTTTGAAGTAAATCCTATGAGTTGTTTTTTTCAGTGTATGATACATCTTGATGTGAGACTGGGTTGTTACTCCTGAAGGTAGGTACAGACCACTACAATGCAGATATGCTGTCAATGAGAACATGATATTCAGCTTTAATTATTTTACTCATGTTTCTGTCCTGCAGCTTACCGTGTGCTCCAGAGCTGGTGTTTGTCTCCACTAGATCGTTCCTGCTGATCTTCTTTAAGATTTTCTCCACCACCTCCAGAGACCGTTGGTTGTGGGTCTGTAATATCTTTTCTACAGTGTCTGGCCTGTCTGCCTTTTCCAGATGACTCTTTGGGATGGCTGAGGAACCTTTCAGGATGTCCGGCTCCTGTAGATACAACTTAAAGTTCTTGAAGTCTTCCTCTCCCAGCTGATTCAGAGTCTTCAACAGCTGCCCTTTAGCAGCCATCGTCCTTCAAACACCTGTTAAAATGAGAGGAAATGTTTAACTTCTAAGATTACAAGAATTACATCAAGAATAACATTTCTATTCATAATCAAGACTTAATTCAGTAGATAAAAAGGAGGGACTATTTTAAGGCTCGTAGTGTTCTCGTCTATGTCTTCATGTCTATATTCAATTTGATCTACTAACGTTGTATGTTAGTTGATTTTATTTTACTTGATATTATATATTTAACAGTTGCTCTAATGCTAATCTAATGTAAAGCTTTAGTATTGTGTAAAATGTAATTTTCTGGTCAGGTATGGAGTACAATCCAATCTGATTCTTTTTTACATGCTGCCATTAGATCATCATGTTATTGGTAGTCATGGTGTTTCCTTTCACTGTTATGGTGACAACATTCAGGCGGATGTCCCCGTTCAGCCCACTGAGCTTAGTATGCTGAGTTTAAGTAAAGATGTGAGGAACTAAAAGTGTCAATTTCCTTCAGTTGGACTCAAGTAAAGCACAAATCCTTGTAACTGGCTGCAGTCATAGATTCAAATTAGAGCTGCACCCTGTATCACAAGTTTACAGTTATCGTGATAGCAACATGCGTGATATACATATTGCAAAAGACTGAACTGTGATAAATTGTGTATTTCACGCTCTGCATGTGAATATATTTGGCCAATCAGATGGAGCCCTACTGCCCTAGACACCCAACCCCTATGTAGATGTGAATGGCTGAGGTTTTATTTTTAATTTGTTCATTTAGTTTTTGCTGCCATGGTAACTCTCCCGGCCCAGGGTCAGAGACATGCACCGGCCCACAGAGCTCCACCGCAGCCTGCAGACACAGCAGAGGCCCATTGGCTTGTCTGTCTAAAGAATACCTGGTCCAATGGCCCTATGATAGGCTACAAAGGCTAGGATATGTTTAAATACCAATTATAACATCATATAACTATATGAATATTTTAACACTGTACACAAGTTTCTATTTAATGTGGAATTCAAAGTTCAGCTTCTTTAGAACATTGTTTAGTTATTTTTGGCTTCAGTTGCTTTTATGCTGATCAATCATTTATGTTTTGGGCTTTTCTTTCTTTGTGTGGCAGACAGAGTCAGGTATATTATTTAATGATAAGATGTAAATATTCTCTGTAAGGATACACAGTCTCAGTGGTAAACACTTCAACAAACACCTTGAATGAGGTTAATCTTTTTAGTTTCTGTTCTGCAGTTTTTTAAGTCTCATCATTTCTCTGGAATCACATGACCATAGAAACACCACGTAACACTATGTGGAAAGTGTTGTGGTTGTACAAATGCGTTTTGTACGTGACATTAACTGTCGTACTGAGACTCATGTCAGTAAATAGGACTATGTGAAACTGAAGTATAGAGAACTGTAGAGAAATGTGTAACTGACTGACAAACTGAGCATATTTTTAAAATACTTCACAGATACAGTAAACAACATCAACTCTGCTTTTAAATCATTAATGAGAAGTTCTCTAAATGTCAAACAACAGTGTTTAAGAACCAAGATGTAGAAGATTTCCTGAAGAATCAAAAGAGATAGTGAACAGACCAGTGAACTATGTAGAAGTAATATAACCATATAACCTACAGACCAGAATATTTATTGCTTCCATCAGATCTACTGATCAGACTAGTTTCATTGTAAGCTGTAATATTCACCACCTGCTCAATATTATTCAGTACGGGACAACGTGAAATAATAATTCAGCCGACACAGAAAGAAATGTGACATTTTTCATGAGCCGTGGCGACATTCAATCTTGGCCTTTCTTTTCTAAATTTCTAAAAAAGTACAAGAAACATTAAAATATATATATACATTAATAGTCTCATTTATAGTCTTCCATAAAACAGAATAACACAAAGACAAGGCCAGGTTTGGTTTTTTTTCAGTTCTCTCTCCTTAATGACACTCCCTTCTTACAGAGTCCTTTTTCTCTTGATGGTTGTACATCGAAAAACTCAACAACAGTTTGTAGAGAGAACAACTACTCTCAGCGGTGATACAAAGTCAACTCAGTTCTTCCAGAAATTTTTAAATTTACCAGATTTTTGTCATCAACCTTTCCATCATATAAATATAATATATAATACTTTAACCCACTCTCCATCTTAGTCGCCTCTGTCTTCAGCCACTTAATGTTTTTTTTACTAGCAACAAACATCTACATCATGATCCTAAACATATATTTGTTCCCTTGAATTTGTCATTCTTTTGTTCCCTTTTCAAAATATAGTATATTTCTCCATACAATGCTTCAAATCCTGCCAGTAAGGTTTAAAGTCCGTGTAAAATAAGAATAATGTTCTGAGTTTGACATACCACAGAAAAATCTGCCAAATATGAATGATTAAAAAAATCTAAATGTGGTTTATTTTGTAGTTACCAGTTTTTCCATCATTAGGCTTCCATACAAACTATGTGCTGCTGCTGACTGTGAGATCTTCTAACCCTAACCCTGCTGTTAGTTCACTAACTACAACTAGGGAGCCCACTGCTACAACCTTAATGGTCCACACGGTGACATTATGTTAATATTATTATTATTATTATTATTACTACATCACATACTGATGTGATATAATAATCGTCTTTTTTGTGTGTGCATGCTCGCTGCAAGATGCCTCACACACGGTCTGGTTTTATCACTTCCTTTTTTTCACTGAATCAAGGCCTAAGTGTTCACCTCTCCTCCGTCAGGTCACTGTGCATGCAGCTGCAGCACACAGACATCATGGTGCTTTGAATTCACATGTTTATCTTTTAATTACAGTTTTAGTTCTCTTTAAAATCATTTAGTTCAGTCATGGAGTAACAGGTGAACTCAGCAGGGTTTTAATTGTTTAAAGTATCTAAACCTGATCCATCCAAGACAGACTTGAAATAATGTCTGATTTTCTTATTCCAACAAAAACAATCACAAACACAATCTGATGAAACAAACACTGTTCTGCTTCTCACCTGGTCAGCCTGATCACTGTGAAGTCATTTCTGTTGATTCTTCAGTTTGAGTTATTGTTCAGACTGTCACTCGTTCTGCAGCGCTGCTTCCTGCTGTTAGAACAGGAAGGAAATGTGTTGAGGTGCAACTGATAGTGAAGAGAATTTAGAGTTAACGCACACAGGATACGGAAGTACTTCAGGCAATGATGCACAGCTGACATTTCTCTGACCTTTTGTGGAGGCGTTCCCTATGGGGATAATGTGTGTGTATATATATATATATATATATATATATATATATATATATATATATATATCATACATGAAAATCACTCACCTTTCGGCGAAATTCGATGACCTAAAAATAGATGACCTACGTGAATCGTGCAGATCCGATGAGATTTTTTTTATTTTTTTTTTGGGGGGGGGGGGGTGTCAAGTGATTGCGATTTGGAGGTATACGGGAGTCTTGAATTAGAAGAGGATCCAAGATGGCGGATTGAGCGGTCACACCTTAGCAGGCTCGTTATAAAAACTTTGTTTTGTCCTTAAATTGTAAGCCTTTCAGTGTAACGACTTTCCTTTTAGTGAGATAAGCCACTTATTTGAGTAGTCGATCTACTTTGGGTCTGTTTTGAGCTCTTTATAAGTCTATTTAAACACTTGTAAAGTGTACACCTGCAAGTATGACTGACCATGAATACAGCCTGCAAATTCTACGGGATGAAGTATGTGATGAAAGCGATATTGAAGAGATGGTGAGGGACCCAAGCCCTAAAAGCAGTAAAATTAACCTGAGCCACACTCCAATTAAGGGTCCAAATCCGAAAAAACAACGTGGTGAAGGTAAGAAAAATGATGAGCTGAGTGACAGCGCTGCCATCCTCCACGCCATCCAAGTCTTAACCAGCAAGGTGGATGGTCAAACCGCGCTCCTAAAGAACTTTGAAAAGAAAATTGAGATGAACACAGCGGCTATAAATGAGAATAAGGAGGATATTGCCGTGCTGCAGAAGCAAGTCGACGATCTACGGAAGGTAAACAAAACCCTCAGAAGTGCATGTGATGAGCATGCTCGCTATAAAAGAAGGTGGAACCTGAGGCTCACCGGGCTGACTGAAAAAGAGGGAGAAAATACGAGGGAAACTGTCATAGGAATCCTGACGAGGGTGGTGCCGCTGTCAGTGGATCGACTTCGGGACTCTGTGGACACCGTTCATCGCCTGGGAAAAAGAAATGATCCGGCAACATCAAACAACACTCCCAGGGCAATTATCATCCAGTTTGGCATGAGAAATATTCGGGATGAAGTGTGGAAAAAGTCTCGTGATGCAAGAGTATGCAGTGAGATGCACATCCGCTTCAAAGAAGACTTCTCCAGCGAAGACCGGGTGGCTCGAGCTAAACTTTGGCCGTTGGTGCAAGAAGCCCGGAGAAACGGGAAAAGAGCGTTTCTGAAGGAGGGATACGCTCTGATAGACAACAGGCGTGTGGACCCTGATTGAGCACTGACAGTACGATGGTCCGTCTCTATCTGCTCAAAGCTGAAAGATATGCTGTAAGTGAGCTTTGAATCAAACGTTCAGTTTTTTCTTTTTTCTTAATTGTCGTTGCAGGGATTTGTTGCACAGTTGCACAATGTTATAATGTTTACAAGGACAATCTGAATTCAGTCCTGCCCATCAGGTTATTGGTGCATTCCTAAGGAATTCCTTATTTTGGTAAATGTTATCTTTTCTTTCTTTGAACTCCAGGGGGTTAAAGAACAGCGTTAAACGTAAGGCAACTTTTCTTTTCTGTAAAGAACAAAAGACACATCTTATTTTTTTGCAGGAAACTCATTCTGCAGAGACTGACGTTAAATTTTGGAAACAGCAGTGGGGGGACTCTGTTTTTTTCAGCCATGGGACGTCACATTCAGCTGGTGTGATGATTCTGCTAAATAGATTTTCTGGGACAGTAATTGACCATATGAGTGACGCAAAAGGACATTGGTTAATGGTTGTGATAGAACTTGACTTTGTCTCATATATTTTGATAAATGTTTATGGTTATAATCAAAAAACACTGAACAAAAGTTTTTTTTCCTCTTTGAAAAGGCTGATTGAGAGTTGGAAAGTTTCATATTCTACTGAGAAAATTGTAATTGGGGGCGATTTCAACTTGGCACCTGATCTTTGGTTAGATCGTCTTCCACCTAAAGGGCAAAGTCATAATTATGATGAAACCATAACTGAATTTACATCGCAGCTAAATCTAGTTGATTACTGGAGAGTAAAGCCCCCGTATACCTCACAATTTACATGGTTCAACTCAGCTTCAAACGGTCAGTGTTCAAGATTAGATTACTGGTTAATCTCCAACAACCTCATCAGTGATGTCTCAAATTGCGAAATTTCTGCATCACCTCTGACTGATCATTGTATGGTTACCTTGTCTTTACAATATCAAAGGATTGAGTCAAAAGCCATCTCCGTGTGGAAGTTTAATAACAGTTTACTGGAAAATACTGAGTTTTGTAAGGAAGTGAAAAAAATGGTTAAAGAGATCTCTGATTTGGATTTATCACCTTTAAGCAAGTGGGAGTGGTTCAAGTTTAAAATTAAAGAGTCTGCTATTAGATTAAGTAAACACCTCAACCAAATTAAAAAGCAAAGACAACATAGTATTATTAGTGAAATCAATAAACTAGGAAATAATGATGAGCTAACTGTAGAAGAGCATCTCCAACTAAACAAGCTTCAAGCTGAATTGGATAACTTATATTTAGAAAAAGCAAAAGGGGCGTATATTCGCTCAAGAGCCCGCTGGATTGAAGAGGGTGAAAAAAATTCTTCCTACTTCTTCAGCCTGGAAAAACAAAGACAGACTAAAAAAAGGATTCAAAAATTAATTATCAATGATGTTAATATAGACAGTCAAGAAACAATAAATGAAGAAATAAAAGTCTTTTATGAAAATTTGTACAGATCAAGATTTTCAGAAGAGAGCAAGTCTTTATTTTTTGGAATGATCCAGACACATGAAAAGAAGTTGGATGATGATTTTATGCAAATTATGGAAGAGAAACTGAAAATTGAAGAATTGGATAATGCAATCAAACAGATGTCAAAGGGAAAATCACCTGGTTTGGATGGGTTAACTGTTGAGTTTTATACTTTTTTCTGGACTGATATTAGAAGGATGTTGTTTAATGCCCTGACAGAATGTATTTCAAATGGTCATTTATCCCCTACAATGAAACGGGGACTCATTACTTTATTACCGAAGCCCAACAAGAATAAACTCTCACTTGAAAATTGGAGGCCAATTACACTTTTGTGTAATGATTATAAGATGTTAGCTCATGTATACTCAAACCGCCTGGATTGTGGCATAACAAAACTTGTTGATGAATGCCAGTCGGCTTTCATAAAAGGCAGAAATATACATAATCACACGAGGTTGATACTTGATATGCTGGATTATAGCGATTATATTGATTCTGAAAGCTTGGTGCTCTTTCTAGATTTTTATAAGGCTTTTGATAGCGTGGAACATCCCTTTCTTTTGGAAGCTTTAGACTTTTTGGGCTTTGGTAAAAACTTTTATAGTATTGTTAAAATGTTTTATACGGATATAAGCAGTTGTGTTTCTCTTAATCCTGGTATGACGCCTAGGTTTATGGTATCGCGAGGTATTCGACAAGGCTGTCCTATATCCCCAAAGCTTTTCATTTTGGCAACTCAATTACTAACTATTCTAATTCAACAACAATCCCCAGAAATAGAAGGTATTACCATTTTTGACAAAGAGTTTAAATTGAGTCAATTTGCGGACGACACATCCATTTTCTTAAAAAACAAATCAATGGTGGGAAAAATACTAAACAAAATCTCTTTTTTCTCTAATGCTTCAGGTCTGTCTCTTAATATCAAAAAATGTGAACTACTCCCTATTCATGAATGTCCTGACTCCACTATAGAACAAATTAATGTTGTATCTGAGGTGAAATACTTAGGAATAACCATATCAAAAAATCTTATTAGACGTGAAGACGTAAATGTATCCAGCCATATTACTGATGTGAAGAAATCCCTCAGCCGATGGCTATCAAGAGATCTTACAATATTTGGCAGAATTATTCTGTCTAAGGCAGAGGGAATTTCTAAATTGATATATCCATGCCACTCCTTGTATGTTTCTCCCAAAAATATTAAAAAAGCAAATTCAGTCATTTTCCAATTTTTATGGAGAAATAAAACTCATTATCTTAGAAGGTCACAACTTGTTAAAGATTATGAAAGAGGTGGTGTGAAAGCGCTGGACTTCGAGGCAATGGTTGGTACATTCAGAATTAACTGGATCAAGGCTTGTCTGTCTCAGCCTGACTCTATATGGTTTCATATCCCCAGGTCCTTGTTTAGTAAAATAGGTGGCTTAGAGTTTCTCTTAAAATGTGATTTTGAAGTGGGCAAAATTTCTGTTAAATTGTCAAACTTCCATAAGCAAATTCTCAATTTCTGGAAGATGCTGTTCAAACATAATTTTTCACCCCATAGATCAACTCTATGGAATAATAGAGTAATATTATCTAATAGAAGATCTTTGTTTAAACAAAGTTGGTTTGAGAAAGGGATAGTTTTTGTCACTGATTTGCTGGATGATACTGGGAATGTATTTGATTTTGCATCCTTTTTGAATAAATATGGTTTAAATTGTCATGCAGAATTTATGAAGGTTTGTAAAGCCATTCCCCTGCCACTTATTCATTTGATTAAAAGTGCTCTAATGTATGGAGATATTGAGACAGCACTTCCTGTGTTAGTTATTGAGGATTATGGGTTATTGGATAAGAAATGTAATAACAAGTTTATAAGTGCTGTCTTTAAGTCGAGATCATTTAATGACTATCACAGAGGGTTATATTCTGACACTTCACAGTCTTTAAGTTTGTCTACACTAGAAAAAGCCCACTCAAATTATATCAAATGGCCCATCCCCCCCAAAGTCAAGGAAACTCATTTTAAATTGATCAATAAAATTTATCCAACCGCTGAATTTTTGAGACAAAGATTTAAATTTGAAGTTGACCCCTGTGCTTTTTGTAATGAATCTGAAGAATCACTTGATCATATGTTTTTATTGTGTCCTGTCTCACAAACCTTTTGGCGTGAAATTAGAGACTGGCTATCTCTAAAAATGAACGACATCCCAAAATTAGAAATCTCAAATATTATTTTTTACATAGATACAATTGACAAATCAGTGTCTCTCGTGGTAAATGTCATTCTTTTACTGGCTAAATATCATATACACTGTTGTAAGTGGAGAAAAATGAAGCCCTCTTTCCAATGTTTTTTAAATGATTTCAAACTTTTTTTTGTCTCTATAAAAAAAATTAAGTCAAATAACTCTGCAAAAAAATTATTAGCTGATATATCAAAGTATCTTTTATTTTAATCTCTTTCTGAAATGTCAATGCTCTTTGCCTTAAAATGCCTTAATGCCTTACTGTTTTTATTTTTATTTATGTTTACCTTATTGTTTGTGTGTATGTATTTTTTTCATGTTATCCCCCCCCAAAGTATGTTTATTTTCTTACTTGGATTGTATTTTCCTCTATGAGTATTTTGTATAAATGTGTATTTTGTGTATAACTTGTGTTCAATAAAAAAAAAAAAAAAATTAAAACTTGAATTAGGAAGAGAAAAAAAAAACACCCACGAGCGTGAGAGCACCTAATTGGGTTGTGAATGTTACTATGCAGTCCAGAGCGGCGGAAGCTTCTCTGGAGAGCTGCCGCGTGAGGAGACGTTCTTGGCCTGACTGAATTTCGTGAGTGACGGTGTAGGTACCAGATCTGCTCGGGTGCCAGATCGGCTTGGGGTCCTGCGCACGCAGATGACGTCACGCGCAGGATTAAAAAAAAACAACTTTATTGTACATTCACATAGTTATATAGGCTAGAAAATGCGTGTTAGAAAGGCTAGATTGGCTCGGTTTTCGGAAGCCTATATATATATATATATATATATATATATAGTGTTAGAAAGGCTACATTGGCACGGTTTTCGGGTGTGTGTGTGTGTGTGTGTGCGTGCGTGTGTTATCATATAAATTAACAATACCACATAGATATGACGTTATGACCAGATAAATATTTATTAACACTTAACACTAATACATCACAGTCATTTGTTAGGGCTTTATAAGATCAAAATAATACGATGTAGGCTTTTCACCAATGCTGCAGCCCTTAAAAAGGCAACATTTATGCATCTAGCACATTAAAAAGGCAGAATGTGAAAGTCGCACTATCTTCGTCAATTCTATCTTTGTTTCTCTTCGTTATGTCCCCGCTCACTCCTTTTCCTTCTCCGTCTTCACCCTCGACCTGGCTGCGCATTTCCCTCTTTTTTTATATGGCTGTTACTACAGTTTCCATGGTTACTACCGAATACTGCCGTTCAGCCAATCACAGTGCGTGACGTCATCTGCGTGCGCAGGACCCCGAGCCGATCTGGCACCCGAGCAGATCTGGTACCCACAACGGTTTCAATAATTTCATTATTTTCTTCATTAGCTCTGTTAACATAGCCTTAACGTTACCTACAGGCAAGCCCGGATCCCGGGGGCCTCGAGCTCCCAGAGGCCTCCGTCACTTACTGTTTTTTTTTCTTTCTTGTGAGTAGACCTCATTAATACACGCACCTATTGTCACCCACGTTGTCGTTGGATACATGTCCTCATTGGCTTTGGAGACATGTGCTGCCTCATCCTAAGCACTGATTGACTGGTGTGTCGTGTCGTATGAAACAGGAGGAGTTCACGGACATAAACAAACAGTCACGTGTCCCACCGATGCACGCGCAGGTCAGGAAATGACGTAAAGGGGACCTATATGGTTTGTTCCGCATGTGTTACGTTACGTGTTGGACTAAATACATGAACATATTGAGGAAAGTATTCCGGTTTTATGGAAACGGATTTCATATTTCACAAGAATGGATACTTGGCGAGCTGTACAGGAAGTCCTGAGTCATAAGATGATCGTTGTGGATAAAGGGAAGACTTTGAAGGTATGTAGGCATTATAGCTTTTCTTACTTAGCTGAGTGGCTAGCCGAGCTAACCGCTAATACTATTACGGCTGTGAGCAACCATATAAGTCGTGAGTGGTCTTGAATGAATCAGGAGAATCTAAGCTTTCTAACAATGTATGGCATGAATATATATGTTTAAGGGTTGGTGTTTAAAACATTCAGAAGAACTTGTGGCTACCTCCTAACTTCCGGTCCGTCCCGTAGGCGGAACAGCGTGTTTTACGTGTCTGCAGTTCCGATCCTTCATGTTGGCTGAAACAGACAAGTCTCCCTCAAACATGCTGAAAACCAGATTGAAGTTTGGCCTGCAGTTAGTCTTCCCTAATGTTTATGTGGCTTAAAGCACATTGAATTGCCATTGTGTATGAAATGCGCTATATAAATAAAACTGCCTTGCCTTGCCTTGCCTTTGAGGATGTTCCTCACGGTGCTGGTGACAAACTGTGAGGGGGGGGAGAGATCATTTTCTCATTTGGGGAAAATCAAAAATGAGCCTGAAGTCCTTTTATCATTACTGGCAACAGAGTCTGAACCTGTCAGAGACCTGCTGGACTTTAGAGATGCTGTGGAGGAGTTTGCTAGGAAAAAGGTAATTGCATAAGGGAGCTACTCTAGTGTGTGTGTGTGTGTGTGTGTGTGTGTGTGTGTGTGTGTGTGTTGTTAATGTGCATTGTGTTTTTTTATGACTCTGAAAACATTAGTTGTTGGATGTTTGATATTGTGGAGATTCTAAAAACAGGTTGTTTGCTATTCTTTGAAGTGTTTCTGCATATCTGAGTGTAGACTGTTTTGATAACACACACACACACACACACACACACACACACACATACACTGCATGTGCTGAGAGTCTGGTGTTGAATTTATCAGTCAGTGTGAATCCTGTAGTACAGGAGTTTCCAACAACTACTACTTCCACACTTGTGCACTAGTAAACTAGTTGTGTGTGTGTGCGTGTGTGTGTGTGTGTGTGTGTGTGTGTATGTGTGTGTGTGTGTGTGTGTGTGTGTGTGCCCGTGTAAGGGCCTCTAAGAGTCTGGCACAAGGGCCTCTGAATTCTTAACCCAGCCTTGGCTACAGGACGTATATCACTTGAAGAATTAAAGCAAGAGAGATAACGTAAAGTTAATGTTAGCTAACAAGCCTCCGGCCTCTAGTTGTAGTTAGCTTGCAGTTAGCTTGTAGTTAGCTTGTAGTTAGCTTGTGCATTAGTCGACTGACAGCCGATCAGACTCTAAACAGCATATCTCTGATGTTTCATAGCCTCTGACTGTAAACTGTGAGGTTGCTCATTTATATGTATATGTCAAAGACAATGTGGCAGAGGATATTTAATATGAATATAATATGAATAATATTTCATTAAATAATGTTGAATCACACACTCAGGGTGTGTCCATGTAGATCAAATATTTAACCATGTCCATATAAATGGGATCCAGATGTGGTTTTCAAGCAGAAATTGACATTGACCATGTTTCTTTTAATCTTTGCACTTTCATCAAACTGTACTGTCCTCCGTCCGTCCGTCGGGGTCGGGTTGTAGTTCTGTTTGAATTTCCTCTCAAAATGCAGATTGATGATTTCAAGCCCTAACCTCCCTAGAGGGGTCGTATCCTTCTCACCTTTTTCACCCATGACCCGTTTTCATGTCTGGTTTTACTTCATCACATCTCCTCTTCATTGTTTTCTTATTGTATTTTTATATCTTTGATCCTTTTAATACCCCTCCTTACATTTCTGGTTTTACCCACTTTATTTTATAGTAACATTATTTTATTATTTCTTTTTTATATTTTATTAATCTCTTATTAACTTTGATTTTATTTGGTTATTCTTAAATTTTTTTATTCTTATATTACCTCTGGTGTTTCCTCACTGCAGATGTTTGAGTTTTTATAGCGTTTCCTCACTTCATGTTTTCATTGAGTCTTTTTCTTTGTTTTGTTTTGTTTGGTTGTTTTTTAAAATAAGTACTAAGTAAAAGTAGTGTGTGTGACATCATCATGTATACAAGTGTGATATAAATAAAGTTTGATTGTAAAACTGTAGCACTGTTATCACTTCTTACAGCACCGTATAAATGGTGAAACATTGACAGAATGGAATCAGTATAGTTAAGACAAATAATATTATTCAACTTTAACTCCACCTACATTTTTAGTATATACTGCTTTATTATAATAAACATTTTTCAAGACTTGTGAGTGTGATCACATCACTCGAGTCATACAGAATAGATCACTAGATATGTTGACTGTCCCGGACGTGTTGTTTAAAGACACATTTTAAATGTTGTTTGATTTTCTTATTCCAACAAAACAACAACAACAAACACAATCTGATGAAGCAAACACTGTTCTGCTTCTCACCTGTTCATCCTGGTCGTTGTGAAGTCATTTCTGTTGATTCTTCAATCTGAATTATTGTTCAGTCGGTCACTCCCGGTTCCTGCTCTGTAAGAAGAGGAAGGAGCGGAGTTAACGTGCAACTGATGAGGAAGTGTGTGTCTTATAACACACACAGGATACAAGTATATCACATCGTGCCTGAACAAAATGAATGTGAGCCTGAAATGATCCGCATGTAAAATATTAAATATGGCCCAAATATCCCAAATCAAACGTTTTTGGTATGTGGTGGTCACGTATATGTATTCTGGATGAAGTTCTAGTTGATCAGTTTTTTCTTGGTTGACATTCAGTATTATAGTAGTAGCAGCTTCATTATCATTATATTGAGGGTCAGACAACAATGAATTAAATATAGACATCACTCCCTGAGCCATAAAAACATAAAAGCAATTTAAGACATACATAAACCAATAATCTATAAGGGCAATAAAGTTCAATATGCAATATAAAAAGGTGCAAACAGCAGCAATGCTTGTTGTAACAGTGCATCATATGTACTGCTACTTTGGCTGAATCCAAATGAGGAGCAACGTGATAAAGATACACACATACACACATCACTATGTTACACAGGTGTAGCTTTATTTCAGGGTGTAGTCATAGTTGGCATTAGACACTCCTCTGTGGACTTTGATAACATTTCATAGTGTTTGAGTATGCAGCCTTTCCTGCTCCAACAGCCGAAATGTGGAGATCACTACCAGCAGACAATAAAGAGGCAACCTCAGTAAACACTTTAAAAACAAGTAGAAACATACTCATACAAACTGGCCTTCACTTAACTTATCGCTTGTCACTTATGTCTGTCATGTCGGAGTCATGTGTTTATAATCCTGCAGAATGCATTGCCTCACTAACACAGTAGTTTAACATCAACCTATTGACACATACCCTTTACTAATGTGGCCTGTTGGGAGACTCTCTGTGTCTTTGTCTTCTATTTGTTAAAGACATATTTTCAGTTTTAGTCATTCCTTCAGGTTTCTGTTAGTGTTATAAGGAGTATGTATGAATCCACCTCTCAGAACTACATTATATATTAGTTATTAATGTCATCAGATCTATTTCTTCTGGAGTAAAGGGGCATTTAAGGGTCAATTTTGAGCTCTTTTACAAACTTCATGTGTTAGCTGGATCCTCAAACATTATTTATCCAACCACAAACACACACAGCAAGTTAGCAGCTGCATGTCAAAGTCTGCTTTCCTTAAGATGACACACTGATGACCAGCAGACTGTCGTCACCATTAACAGTCAGTGTTTGTCTCAGAACAGACCGAGTGGTTATGAAGCTGCAACTCTTCAAAGACTTTATATGTGATGGATGAGGATTATTACATACATGAGAGGAGATACAACTGGGTTAGAGATCTAATATTGAGGATAAATTGTGATATTGGTGCTATTTTATTGCCTGATCATCTCAGAGTAGGAATGGTGACAGATGTGTGTGTCCTTGTTTCTTCTCTCTGTTAAAGTTCAGTCTGATTTTTAGCTTCTATAAAAGACAATACAGATTTACAGATGAAGTATTTTATTGGTTGAAAATAAAGGAGCAAACTTAAATAAATAAAAAAGATCAAATGCAAAATATCTGCTTTAAATAAAAATAATGACACTAAATAAAAAAAAACATTTAAAATCGTTATGACAAAATGACACCATAATATAATAAAATATATAAATGTGATGATTTCTGTCCATTCTGCTCTGAGATCAGCTGCAACGTTAATTTCACTCTGATAACCGTCATCATGTCCACAGATATCAGCTGTTTGTTTCCTCCATCAGTCACAAGTTTTCAGTTTGTTGAATCCAGAGTTTAAACTGAGTTTCTCTCCATTAACTGGAGTCAGTAGCAGCTCAGTGATCATTCATTTATAACACATGATAAATACTAAACATCCATTTCATTTAGTTTACTTTGTTAACCTGACTCACTTTGTTTGTTCCTGATCTCTAAGAAGTTCATGAAAAGCCATCTCACACTTTTCAGTCACGTCTTTCATACAGTAATACTCTGTAGTTTCAGGTGTTCTGAGTTCTGAGATCATGTCCAGTATCTTGTTTTCCAGTCTGATCATTCCAGTTGTATCAGCACCAGCTGATTGTGTCCGCAGGTTTTCACTAAACTGCTTTACACCTTTCAGCTCTTTCTTCAGTGATTCAACAATCGTCCAGAACTCTGATCTCACTTTAATGTTTTTCTTTCCTCTTTTTTCTTTCAATATTTTTGCTTTTATAAAGAAACTAAGAACAGTAACACTTCCAATGGCAGAACCTACTAATGCTACTCCAAGTATTACTAAATTCAAACCTCCAATGAACAGAGCTGTAAGTGCTGCCACTACAAGTCCAACAGCTGCTGTAATACGTCCTGCCTTCATGCCAATCAATGATTTCTCAAATCTCTTGTGATCTTTAGCTGTGATCTTCTGCAGCTCGTCTACAATGTCTCTCATCTGTTTTACATGTGTGTCAAATAATCTTCTGACTGAAGCAACATTTTCAATGTGTTTGTTCTGTGGATCAGAAAAAGAAGGAGGGAGATATTCCATGCTCCCTCTTCTTTTAGGTCTTGGGTCCATTTTCTGGCTTTGGCTCCAAACTGACTTCTTCTTGGTAGGACAGTCTCATGTGGAGATGTTTCCTCTGTAGAGTCTGTTGAACAAGATGAACTCTGACTGCTTCACATTCTGCTGCTGTGGAAAAAAACAAAGACTTGATGATAAAATAACTCAGTGATCTGCTCTCAGTCCTGAAGGTTAACAGAGTTCATTTCACTAGCTTTCAGGTATAATTAGCTTTTTAGGTCACTTTCACACTAAATATTTTGGGGGACTCAGTATTATTTAGGGGTGAGGTTTGAATTTTGATTTTTTGTTTGATTTGGTTTCACACTGCACTTTCTGAAGTTCGTCAATCCTTCAGAACAACACAGACGATCACTGGTGGTCTGTTGGACAGAATAGAGAAGGGAACTGAGCTCATCTCCACCTTCACCTGAGTCAGACCCGCTACACAAATAATAGAGCAACACATTTATGAGTCTTGGGATTTCTTGTTTTACACTGCTGTTCCTATCAAATAAATATTTCACAACATGACTTCCAATATGATCAACAGACAAAGCAGGGAGGTGCTGAGCATTTCAATCATTAACCACGAGTCAGAGCACCAAAGGAGAATGCGAGCGCTGATAACTGAGAGTCTAAGATGAGTTCTTGTTACACAGAGGATGAGTGAGGTGTTGTCATCCATTTGAAAGTTATCAGTTTGGTTCGATTTGCTTTCACACGTAAAATGCACCACACCAGGGTTCACTTTGAAGTGCACTGAACCCACATACAGTAGGGTTAGAACTGTTTGATACACTTTAAACAAACTCTGGTTCATTTCCTCAGAGTACAGTTCATTTGGGATCATGTGAAAACTCATTTGAACTCCAGTGCAGAACAAAGTGAATTCTTTTGTGGATGAATAGATTTGGTCCTGGCGTGTGTTCAGTGTTTGAAATGATGTGTTTGTTCTCACCTGTTTGTCTGCAGAAGCTGTGTGAGGCTGAGCAGGTAGAGCAGCACTGAGCATGCTAACTGTTGCTTTGGCTGAATCCAAATGAGGAGCAACGTGATAAAGTTCCCTAGAAACACACATACACACATCACTACGTTACACAGGTGTAGCTTTATTTCAGGGTGTAGTCATAGTTGGCATTAGACACTCCTCTGTGGACTTTGATAACATTTCATAGTGTTTGAGTATGCAGCCTTTCCTGCTCCAACAGCCAAAATGTGGAGATCATTACCAGCAGACAATAAAGAGGCAACCTCAGTGAACACTTTAAAAACAAGTAGAAACGTACTCATACAAACTGGCCTTCACTTAACTTATCGCTTGTTACTCAGTGCACTTATGTCTGTTTTTAATACATAAAAAGAAGAAGTATTTTCATGTACTGGATTATTAACATGTAAGAAACAGTTTAATGATGTCAGTTGGTTGAAGTGTAACAGATTTAAACTCTGGACTGTGGTTAATAAACAGCTCATCAGCAGACACACAAACAGCTTCTAGTCATAAACTATCATCCTACTCAATATCTGAATTGCTCTGTTATCAAACTGAACTTTCCATTTCATATCTCAATTTGAATCTCTGCACTTGTCACTTTCATATATTTCATCAAACTGATCTTTACATTGTGCATCCAACCATGTGCATACGTATATTCCTTCTAAGAACTCATGTTTTTAACAGACACAAACACATCACATAACCAAAGCACAGCAATAAACTACCTATTTCAATTAATTCATTATTATGCAGAGAAATTCTTACAATATTCCTGCCTGTAGAAAATGATCTGTCGGTGCAAGTCAAGAGACCTGTTATCTCAAAAATCCTTAATTAAACATGAGATGGCCTCAATACCTGTTGGAGAAAACTTTGAGTGTGAGCAGATAGAACAGGTAAAACAGGTAGAACAGCACTCAGTCTTCTTTGTTAACTCTTTCCTGTTCTGTTCTATAAAAAAAGTTTTACTTACTGAACTATCGCAGATTGAGAGCAGCAGCAGTGATGATCCAAACTAATCGAAGGCAATGACAGGCGGACAAACTTGAGGTCACTGACAGCAACAATAACTGATATCAGCTGGCAAATCAAAATAAAAGACAGCAGGTAGAAGCACAGTTACAGACGCCTTGAACAGGAAACAGGCAGGATGGTGAGAGCACAGTGGAAACCTGAGCAACAAGGAAATACTGATGATTAGGGAGCAGGTGGAGTTCAGCTGGTAGTGTTATCAAGGATCCCACTGCTTCTCTGCCTCTGATAGGCCAGTACGTACTGCCTTTATTCTTGGATTGGTTGGGTTTAGGAGGAGTGAGTAGGGCGGGTCTTGGCATGAATCAAACTTTATTTGTATAGCAGGTTTCATACATAGTAATGTAACACAAAGTGCTTCATAAGAAACAAGCAAAACAAACATAATGATGCAGGCTGGTGTAAAAACAGAGAAGCAGAACAGACAGAACAGGACTGAGGCTGCTGTTCTGATGAACTGTGACATTTGCTCCTTTATTTCTGTATAGCTTATTATTTTAACCATGCTTGTTAATAGTTTATTTAGCCACAGGTCAGTCAGTAATCAGTAACTTGCAGACAGAGATAAAGTCTGTAATAGGATGAGTTCATTGCTATCATCTCAAGAGCAGGGAAAGTCCTATATGAGAATGATGGCTATAATCACACCTGCACAAGTCCATCTGATCGAGCCGTGTGGTGTGGGCCTTTGGTGCGTTCTACTGGTCTTCAGGTGGGCCTCGCCTTTCACCACCGTTTCACCAATTTCAGCCCATGACACCTCTGAAGGTGGTCCAGCGTCCTGGGGCAGCTCCGTCGGCTCCTCGGGCTCCATAACCAACGCTGCTCTGTGCTTTCTCCTCTCTGCTGAATGAATTCATTCAGCGCTGGCGAGTGATATTAGCCACAAGCCTTCTTCACGTACTCTACCGGGTTATATTTGGTTACAGTTCACATACAAGTAAAACACAGACAAGTCTTGTTAAGTTTCATTTATTATATTGTTTACTGGTTTAGTTCTGAGTTCCATAAGTTAATATTTTCCTTTTGTGCCACATATCATACCCATCATGTGTTCCTCAGACAAAAGGAAAGGGCAACCATCCACTTCCTGTATTTATACACTGGCTAAACTAAATTGAGTAAGTTACTCGAGGGAGGAAGGAGGGAGGAAAGGAGGGAGGAAGGAAAAAGGGAAGAAGGAGGGAAGAAGGAAGGAAGGGAAGGAGGGAAGGAGGGAGGAAGGACGGAAGGAAGGAGGGAGGAAAAATATTTGTTCCTCATTATTCTGTCTGGAAGAGGAAGTGGATTTAAGTTCTGGCTTCAAATCAGTGCTGAGTTTAGACCCTTTTATTGGTGCTCAAGCCCCCCTAAATATAAACCCAGCACCCCTAAAGATAAATAAATGATTATAGTTTGTATTATTTTGCAGCCCGTCTGTTAGAGCTGGATAAACTCTCATGCTACAGGTTCAAATGGTTTTATTTTAACAGCTTTAATGTTCTTTAGATTGTTCTGTCATTAATATATAATCTTTCTCTCAGGGTTCATTAACTATCTAACCTCTCTGTAGAAATCTGTCATTGTTTATTCTGAACATTATTATTATTATACACTATAGTAGACCACTCTACTATGTATTAATATTTATCCAGTGAGTCATTTAGCAGGTTTGAACACTTGCTTCAAATCATCCAGCAGACTCAGTTTTTATGACTTATTTGTTCTCATTGATTGTTTTTATGTTTTTATGTTTTTATTTTCCCCAACACGATTTTAATGACAAGCTTTTATTAATTAATGTACTGATCCTCATTATTATAACTGTGTTTTTACTGATTTGATTCTAGTTTCATGTTTTATTTAATATGAATGTTTTTCAGTAATTCTGTCAAATCTCAGTAAATGAAGGTTTCATCACCGTCAGTCATCACTGAGTCTTTTGTACATTTTCACTAATATTTTAAATTTAAATATATCAAAACTATTTTTTGTCTTTTTCTCAAATGATTTTACAGGAAATTAACACGTTTATATGTAATGGAGCAGTTTTATGAGCAATATTTATAGTTTATACCTTTCTTGCAGATCCAGGCAGTTAATGAATCCTTCAGGTGTAAATGTACTTAAATTAAAAATAATGTTTTACAGACGAGGTTTTTAAATGACTAAAACCTCAACATCACATTCAGATATATGCAGCTCATGTTGTACAGAAACACAGTTATGAGCATTTTCACATAAATGATCAGTTTCTCTGGTTGAGTATTTATGTGTAATTAAACAAATGTAATGACAAGACATTTATGACATTTATGGTTTTAAAATAACTACATCTAATGATTGAAAAATAAAATATTATTTGCCATTATTTTCGTTTTATTCTTTGTTTTCCTTTTTGTATTTGAAATCTGGGTAAAACTGTGCAGCTGTAATATTAAATACACACAAAATATATCAAATAAAATTATAAAGCAAAAACTAAACAATCAGCAAATATCCAGTTTTACATTATGATTCCTGATGACTGAACGAGCTGTAAATATTTAGAAATATATATAAAGATATTCTTCATAAAGAAAATATTTTATTTTTAAACTAAAACACTAATGAACTAAAAAGACTGTTAATAGTTTATAAATGTGATTTCTCTGTGATGCTGCTCAGTGACCAATATGGACTCTGTCTCCACCTGGTGGACAAAATGAAGAATTACTCAATTATAGATTCAATTTAACTTTATTTATACACAACATTACTGCATGTTTGTTTGATGATTGATTCGTTTTTTATTGTAAATATTTTTATTTATTAACATATTTCTGCATGTTTTCTACAGTGTGGATGTTCTTGTTCAGTAGACTGAAGTTAAAATATGAACATTTTAAATTTAATGGTTGAATATGTAGAATATTTATTAAAAGCTATATATTAAAAAAAATAATACAGCCACGGGGCGTTTGGAGGGGTACAGAATGAAAGTATTGCTTTTCCATAAAAAAAAAAATTTAGTCTGAATTAATATTTTTAAAATTTTTTGACGGGTTCGACAATGACGTTCTGACACGTTCTGTGTACACTGTACCATCCAATTAGCGGCCGGAAGTGCGGGTTGCCAGGGTTGTCTGTTTTTCCGGAGCAGCTACTGTAGGCTGGCACTGGGTGAAATGGAGTTGTAAACAAGCAGAGCCATGTTGGACTTACTAAAACCAGCATTTTTTGCTCTCAAGTACAACTTTTCATCACAAAACTTCGAAGGTAAGACAGAATATCTGTTAGTCGCTGTAAATAAGTGGTTGTTTAACTTTGTATGCTGCTGGTTCACTGAGTTTTAAGCGCAATAATAGTGGTACTGTTGAACTCGCCAGGGTCTTAGCTTTCATATGAGATGCTATTTGTTTGTGTACCATGAAGTATCAAAACGGTAGCAATGGAAATGTGGAGAGTGGGTTGACTTTCTGACGCTATTCGGATTTTGATATTTGATCATTAACCTCTTAACGCACGCTGTTCCGTTCACGGGACGGGACGGATGTTAGGAGGTAGCCACACGTTCTTCTGAATGTTTTAAACACCAACCCTTAAACATATATACTCATGCCGTACATTGTTGGAAAGCTTAGATTGTCCTGATTCATTCAAGACCACTCACGACTTATATGGTTGCTCACAGCCGTAATAGTATTAGCGGTTAGCTCGGCTAGCCACTCAGCTAAGTGAGAAAAGCTATAATGCCTACATACCTTCAAAGTCTTCCCTTTATCCACAACGATCATCTTATGACTCAGGACTTTATCTACAGCTCGCCAAATATCCATTCTGCTGAAATATGAAATCCGTTTCCATAAAACCGGAATACTTTCCTCAATATGTCAACATGTATTTAGTCCAACACGTAATGTAATAACACAAATAACAAACCATATACGGTCCGTTTACGTCATTTCCTGACCTGCGCGTCCATCTCAGAGTACACGTGACTAGATGTTTACGACCGTGAGCCTCTTCTGCTTCTGACGACACCACACACAAGCCAATCGGTGTTTAGGATTAGGCAGTACATGCAGAGACCATAGACTGTAAAAAGAACAGTGTGGTATTAGTAGGCTACTTTTACTGAAGTAAGGCATTTCAATACTTTGTACACCACTGGTTACAAGATGTTTGTCTTTCTTTATATTTAGAAAATGGGAAAGAAAGCCGCCCCAGAGCAGGCCCCGGCCAGGCACCCAGGCCCCGGCCAGCCTCTGCTGGTTGCCCAGACCAGGCCCCGGCCAGCTTCCACGCCCGGGCCACCCGCAGCAAGGACTACAGCCTCACATAGGGCGCTCCACCAACTGAGCCAAACACTGACCCTATTTTTTTATTTTATTTTAAAAGCTTATTATTATTTATTATATATACTGATTGTTTTATTTGTTCATTGTTTGTTCATTTAAAGAGTACCTCATGTTCAAATAAATTATTTTCATAATTGCACTCCTTTTGTCTTCTACACTTATTGAAAATGTTAAAAATGTCGTCAGTTAAAAGGAATATCAACTTAAACACAAATATTAAGCATTAAAGCTCAAGTTTTTAGTCAAGTTTTACTAAAAAATGTAAAAATTCTCACAACAGTGTTTCTGTTTTCTGATCTTTCCAGGGTGTCTATGGAACCTTAGAAAGTCTTTACCAGTACATTTTTTTTATTTTTTCAAATGTGCTAAATCATATGTCTATGTCTTACCTTTACTAACAGTAGAACTCTAATATGTAGATAATTATCTACCTGCATGAGAAATCTCTCCACATGATTAACTGATTTTAATAAAGTTTAAGATGCATGTTATACATCTAGTTTTAAGAAAGTCAGAAAAAAGAACATTTCTGAGTATCTGTGACAACAGGTGGCAGGCAGACGCTGAGTTCATGCTCAATACAGATTTTATTGAAAGCACAGGGAGGATTGGGGCTGGAGAGCAGGGTCCAGTTCTGTCTCCTCATGCTGACGACCCACTTGTCCAGCCTGTCCAGATCACCTAGAGGGAAACTTTAAAATGACACATATAGGTGCTCAGCAACTTATAGATCAGAGGTCACAAACCTTTTTGATACTAAGAGCTATTTGAGGATATGGAGTAATAAAAAAGGGCTTTGCTTGATAATAAGTTCCTAAATAACAAAGTTACACAGTTCACCTTTAATAATAATACCAACAATGAATATAATAAGAAATATATGTTGTATTTATTTATTTTGATTTTGAACATGATTAACGATTTCTGAAATCAGTATCACCAATACAACACAGATCACACATTCTCTGAATTACAAGCTTGCTTTTTGCAGTGTGGCATTAATTAGGCTATTAATTTATTCATTTAAGTTACTCTTGACACTCTATATAAGTATTATTAAATGAAAGATAATAATAATATTAAATGAAAGATAATACAGAACATTATGTATATTCTATATTATATCCCGCATTAAACGGACTGAAAGCACAAAACACACCGCAACAGCAGCTAACATTAGCTGCTCTGGTCATATGTCTGTATCAGCAGAGACCATGAGTCGGTAATAAAGTCATTATCCAGTGCCAAAATCCAAAACATATATGTTATACAGTCTATGAGTAAAATAGTACTACGGTTTACTCACCGAAAAAACTGCAACACAGAATCCTTTGTCGGTCGGTTAGTACAATCAACAGCACAACAAGCCATATTGCCAGCAAAAAACTACCCGAAAATAGGCAAACAAACACGGACACCGCAGCGCCTGTCTGCTGAATGTAGCCGCGGACCTCTGGGTGTAGCCTAGCCTAGCCTAGCCAGCCCAGCCGATGCTTTAGCATAGAGCTAACTGCTGGCAACTGTCTGTGAACCTGTGACTCAACGTAACCACGCCCTAATTTATGCCAGAATTTTAAGCCTAAATGACACTTAAACGGTTGTGATACAAAAAAATTCACCCCCCCCAGAGTGTTCACTGAGGTGGAAACTATCGGTAAAGACCAAAAAAGTCAAAGGGACCAGGCTTTAAATATGTTTTTTTAAGCTGTAAAGTCGGCTATTTTAACATGGGGCTCAATGGGAAATTGCTCACTTCCGGGACCAGCCCCCAGAGGTCGCGGGGGGAACTGCAGCTTTTTGAACGCGGAAGTGGTCCTCACTCGGAGAACCCACAACTCCCCCCTTGGCAGAGACATTGCTGCTACTCCCACTGGCGTTACAATGTAATGTACCTCGGTGGTTTCAAGTCAGTTACAGCGAGGGTATGTTCGCTTCCTGTTTTCAAAATAAAAGCACCAACTCTATCGTTATGGTTTTCTTAATAATAAAAGGGAACGGGTGTTTTATTTTGTGAAAATGACCGGAAGTGTGTTACAGGCTACTGCTAACTTGAGTGGCTCCGAATTCGCAGGAACAAAACTTTAAGCAGATGTTATGTGGACAAATTAGCGTCACATTGTGGATCTAAAGGGCTACTTTACTTTCTCGCCTAAAAAGGTTAGACATGTGGATAAAGTGGTATATTTACAGAGTTAGAGCTAAAATAAAATCCAGCACCGGACCTGGCAACCCGACTGCTGGAATTACTTTTTGGTTGTTGCGACTACGATCTCGAGACATTAGATGGCGTTGTTCTGCTCATTCTACATATTCTATACCTTTAATAGTTTATAAATGTGATTTCTCTGTGATGCTGCTCAGTGAACAACATGGACTCTGTCTCCACCTGGTGGACAAAATGAAGAATTACTCAATTATAGATTCAATTTAACTTTATTGATACACAACATTACTGGCAGGTTGTTTGATGATTGATTCGTTTTTGTTGTAAATATTTTTTATTTATTAACATGTTTTTGCATATTTTCTACCATGTGGATGTTCTTGTTCAGATTGTAGACTGAAGTTATAATATGAACATTTTACATTTAATATAAGTTATATATATATCAGTTATAATATCAGTTCTAGTTTGTATTTGAGTGTAAAACACTTGAAGAGCTACTTGAAGTGTGCACAGTTTAAACACTTGATCCTTCTTGTAATATCAGTTCAGTGTGCTCAGGTTTCCTTCAGTCCACATCAGCTGTGGCTCCATCTAGTGGTCACTACAGAAAACATCATTATCCAGAGTGGATGTAATATTCTTCAGGATATGTTCATTATGATGCTGTGAGCTGTGTTTTCTTTGAGTCTCTGTCAGACTTGCTGCTCAGAATAAAGTCAAACAGACATTTAATGAACAAAGTTCAGCAGAAGCTTCAACAGACTCAGAAAGCAGCTGATGATCCAGTGAAGACACTCTGAGCAAACTGATTTCATCAAGCTCACACTTTATTCATCATTCAGAGAAACATGATTTCATGTAGAATAACACAATATACTGCAACCACTCAAATATCACTGCTTAGAAAATAAACTACATGAATGAATACAAGTGTTCCCACATGGCCTGTGTCATCTGAAATATTAAACTCATCATTACAAGCTGTATGATTCAAATACACGTGAAGAAAATCTGATCAGACAGAAGCAAATACTAAACCATATAATCCTCCCTTTGGGTGTTCCCACACCTCCAATCAACCCAAGTCCTCATCAATTAGCATTTAGCATCATTCCACAGTGATTATACAGATATAATATGATTAACATCAGGTATTTGAAGTCAGTTATAAATGTAATGTAAGCATGGAAAAACTCAGTTCAGCACTTGCCTGCGTTGTGCAGTTGTGTGTAAATTAAAACAAAAATCTGAAATATATCAAAAACACAGTTTGAATACATGTTAAAAATATTACATATAAACCAAAACTATTGCTCAGTGCTATTTAAACTCCATCAAAATATAAGCAAAAGATATGCATCAAAACTTAAAGTCAAAATAAAAGTAAGAAGTAGAAACAATTAGATAGTGTGAACATGGCAGAGAAATGTCCATCAGGTTTCTATAATCCCCTACTCCAACTACTGAAAGCAGCTGTGTGCTTCTTGTTTCTTGGTTACTGAAGTGCAGCTGAACACACTGATGCTGTGTTTTGATCTGATGACTGAAGCTGAGAGCAGAAAAGAGGCTCAACTATGACAGGAAGTGATGTAAAAACAGAGTATTGATAAGAAGAAAAGCAACAGCTGCTGTTACTGTGAGACAGATTGTGGCTCTGCTTTGACTGATGTGGATCAACTAATGATTCCTCTGTAATCTGAACAGTGACCAGACGTCCAGAATTAAACATTCAACTACAAGAACAAACAGCAACAGAGCTCCTGTTTCTCACAATCACACACCTGACATTTAAGAGAAGATTCAATTCTTTTCTGATGGACATTTTACATCAACATTGTAATTAAAAGGATTATAATCAAATAATGTTTGTGATGTTTAAACATTTGTATGAACAGTGTAGATCTTGTTGTCTACTCAGCTGGTTGATGTTGTTCACACACAGCGCTGCATCTCTGTTTTACCAAAATTTTAGTTTACCAAACGTATACTTCAGCACAGATCTGTTTCCTTTCTCTATTCGTCTCTTCATCTCCTCCAGCTTCTTCACCTTCTCTGTGTCTCTTCTCTCCCTCATCTTCTCAATCAGGAAGTCCAGGTGGGGATAAGTGGATGCTGAATTAACATTCATTGCGATCTCCTCCAGATTAACAACATGTTGGTAGGACTCATCCAGCCACTTTATCTTCTCTGCTTTCAGTTTTTCCATCTCAGTTTGCATATGTTCCATCAGGCTCTTCCCCTTCTCACTCTCTGACTTATTCTCTTCATACTTTTTTTTCATATCTTGTCGGGTCATCTGAACATTCCTGGTCTTGTTCACATAAATCCATTCCTCTTTAACATGATCTGATACAGGACACTTCCTTGTACATGAAGTACAGCGACCTCCTTTCATGACCTCACATGATTTGGGACTTGGGGCATGTGTGCATCCAGGATAGTGACAGTTCTCTTCACAAACCTTACAGGTGACAGCTCCTTCATAAAAAAGCCCCCACCCCCACCTCCCACCACTGATGGTTTTTGTGTCTTTGTATGTCTCAGGAACATCAACAGTGAACTTCTCATTCTTCTTCATCTCTTCTTCATGTTTCTTCAGAACTTCTTCAGTCTGTTGGATCTCTCTCTGTTTTAGGTCAATCAACTGGATTCTTTCTTGCAGGTTTTGGATGCAGGCTGTCAGTCTGATCCGTGAGTTCAACACTTCAACTGTTTTATTCAGCTTCTGAGGTTTAGATTCTTTCAGGAAGTCTTTGAATTCTTCCATTCCTGCTTCTGTTGTCCTCCATGCATTCCCTAAAGCAAGTTTGGTTTTCTTTGTTCTCTCTTTTCTCTGGCAGTTATCAAACAGGAAGTGAACAGTTTCATTCTCTTCATCTTTGGCACATTTAATGTTTGCAGCTTCAAGAGCTATCAGAGCATTTTCAGGTGTTAATCCATTAGAGTGTGTGATGAGAGCGATGATGTTCTTCTCAATGTCTTTTCCAAACAGAGACATCACTGAATCAAAGATGTATTTCATTCGATCACTCACTCGATTCTCAGCTGCCTTCAGCACCAGACCCACTGCAGAAAGTTCATGAACTCCATCGTCTGAGCTGAACAAGTCAAATAATCTTTGACTGATGATGGCATCTAGTTCGTTCCCTCTGGTGTCTCCGAATCCAGGAGTATCGATGATGGTGAGAGAGTAGGGCAGAGTTTTACCTTCATAACCAAAGATCTCGTATGTGATCACATCTGATGTCTGACTCTCTATCTGACTTCTCTTCTCATCTTCTACGATCTCAAACCAGATGTTGTCCTCAAACTTCACTCCCATGGTGTAGTTGAACAGAGCGTTGATCAGAGTAGATTTTCCTGTTCCTGTTTCACCTACAAGTAAGATGTTTTTGTTTTCCTTGTACAGGTTTTTCTCTCCAACAGTTTTTCTTGTCAAACGTTCAGTCTTCTCTTCCTTTGGTCTCAGCTGGTAGACAGCAGGAGGTCCTGATGAGATCAGAGTACTTTTGGAGATGATGTCCTGGTATTTGGATGAGGCGTTACTGGTTGTGAGGAAAAAATATAGAACAGTTTAATACACATATAAACTTTACGTACAGATGTGTATCCTTTCCTTATTGTCCATCAATAATTATTTTCTATTTGTAGAAAATAATTACTCTGATATTAATTAATATTGTGTGTGTGTGTGTGTGTGTGTGTGTGTGTGTGTGCGTGTGTGTGTGTGTGTGTATTATAAACCAACATTATACTTTCTATGGTGAATAATCAACAGTGAGTTTATGATATTGTTCTGAAATTACATTATAGGGATCTGCACACACACACACACACACACACACACACACACACATACACACACACAGAGAGACACACACACAGAGACACACACACACACACACACACACACACACACATACACACACACAGAGACACACACAAACACACACACACACACACACACAGACTTTTAGTTCTAACAGTATTTTAATGGTTATTTGTGGTCATGTTACTCACCACTGTGCCATGCTGCTGTCTGACAGAGAGACTCCACACGCTGAGGATGAAACAGGTGTGTTGGTATCTGTGTGGGACAAAATGAAAAACTATCATAAAGTGAAATAAAGGTGTGAAGAAGCTGCTGGAGAAAGTTTCAGTGCTGCACATTTTGAGCAATGAGCCGCTCGGCCAACAACGTCTCCTAGAAATGATCTTTGTTTGCTGCTAAATGGAAACAGCAGATATGTTCTGAAGGAAATGTCATGCTGCCTGGATGAAGCTTTTATATCAACATCATGAGGAAATGTTGCTCATTAAGGAGTCTGCAGAGTCTCTAAATGTTGCTACTGAATGTAAATGTCCACTGACACATTTGCTTTGTTTTCTATAATATGTGAGTATTTGAATGAGGCTTCATGTTACAGTGAGCCTGTAAAAAAAAATCATTCTATGATGGGACAAACTGACCAAAGAGTCTCTATATGGGTTTAGTTTACTTTGTTCAAGTCCACATTAGCATCACATGCAGTGTGCACATTGGAAGTTATTGGTGTGTGTAATCATTCCTCCTGTCCACACTGGCTGTGACCTGATTCCTTCCTACAGATACTCAAATATCACACATGACTTCTGAGAGAAATCACAGTGTAAAGTTGAGCTGAAGCTGATATAAAGATGAGAACAAAGTTACAGCTCTGTAATTCATGTGTATGTTGGTGTTTGTGCTGAGCTGCAGAGGAGGAACAGTAACACAGAGAGGGAGTTTAGTACTAAAGACATGTGGAAGCTTCTGAGAGAGCCTCTTGATGCTCAGACAGCTCTGTCTCATTAAACACTAAATCATTTGTTCACTGTGTGAGAGAGAAGGATCTGCTGAAGAGCTCCTGTTATTATAAATGTTAATATTTAACTTTATAAAACTAGACAGTGCTAAAGAGAGATATAATTTTCTCCACAGTAACAGCTATAAACTACTAAAATGAACTGAAGACTTTTGATGTGTTTCTTCTATTTGCTGTTTGGATGTAAGCTAAAGTGAGTTCAGAACTTGTGATAAATGTTTCAGTGGAGTGAAATAAATGTCTAACAGCATGTTTCTCTGACAGTAACGTCTAGCTCTCAGTCAGTGACAGCAGTAATCTTAGTGAGTAATAATACTACAATGAATAGTTAATGTTTAATTTCATTTTAACTTTGTTTCACTTAAAATAAACAGTTTGCTCTTTAACCTCCAGTTAAATCAAAGTGGGATTAAAATGTAATATTACTTTTAATCGTTGAGAACTGGTTCAATGTATATTACAAGTTTATATTGTGAGTCCAGTTACTAAAACTGTGTCTGTTCATAAACAATACAGTTTCATACATTCATATCTCTGTAATTTAAGCTCTTAGTTTTAATGTTCATTTCATTGAATATTATTATGTTCAGTTATAATGAATTTAGTTTCCTAACATCCTGACACTGAAAGTATTTCATGATTCTTCTTTCAAAGTTTTCTTACCTGTGTTGTTGACTTGAAGCTCTGAGATGCTGAGGAGGAAGAGCAGAGAGGAGTCAGAGCTCAGAGCTTTATATCAGCAGCCACCCATACCATCTGGTGAGAAGTCACATGGTTTTACAGAAACAGTCTGAGACCCTCAGAATGAAACAGAAAGTGTCAGCAGCCTGCAGTCAGACTCCTATAATAGGAGTCTGACTGCAGGCTGCTGATACTTTCTGTTTCATTCTGAGGGTCTCAGACTGTTTCTGAGACAGAACAGAAACAATGATTCTTCAATGATTCTTCTGCTGATACTTTCTGTTTCATTCTGAGGGTCTCAGACTGTTTCTGAGACAGAACAGAAACAGAAAGTATCAGCAGCCTGCAGTCAGACTCCTATAATAGGAGTCTGACTGCAGGCTGCTGACACTTTCTGTTTCATTCTGAGGGTCTCAGACTGTTTCTGTAAAACCATGTGACTTCTCACCAGATGGTATGGGTGGCTGCTGATATAAAGCTCTGAGCTCTGACTCCTCTCTGCTCTTTCTCCTCAGCATCTCAGAGCTTCAAGTCAACAACACAGGTAAGAAAACTTTGAAAGAAGAATCATGAAATACTTTCAGTGTCAGGATGTTAGGAAACTAAATTCATTATAACTGAACATAATAATATTCAATGAAATGAACATTAAAACTAAGAGCTTAAATTACAGAGATATGAATGTATGAAACTGTATTGTTTATGAACAGACACAGTTTTAGTAACTGGACTCACAATATAAACTTGTAATATACATTGAACCAGTTCTCAACGATTAAAAGTAATATTACATTTTAATCCCACTTTGATTTAACTGGAGGTTAAAGAGCAAACTGTTTATTTTAAGTGAAACAAAGTTAAAATGAAATTAAACATTAACTATTCATTGTAGTATTATTACTCACTAAGATTACTGCTGTCACTGACTGAGAGCTAGACGTTACTGTCAGAGAAACATGCTGTTAGACATTTATTTCACTCCACTGAAACATTTATCACAAGTTCTGAACTCACTTTAGCTTACATCCAAACAGCAAATAGAAGAAGAAACACTTCAAAAGTCTTCAATTTATTTTAGTAGTTTATAGCTGTTACTGTGGAGAAAATTATATCTCTCTTTAGCACTGTCTAGTTTTATAAAGTTAAATATTAACATTTATAATAACAGGAGCTCTTCAGCAGATCCTTCTCTCTCACACAGTGAACAAATGATTTAGTGTTTAATGAGACAGAGCTGTCTGAGCATCAAGAGGCTCTCAGGAGCTTCCACATGTCTTTAGTACTAAACTCCCTCTCTGTGTTACTGTTCCTCCACTGCAGCTCAGCACAAACACCAACACACACATGAATTACAGAGCTGTAACTTTGTTCACATCTTTATATCAGCTTCAGCTCAACTTTACACTGTGATTTCTCTCAGAAGTCATGTGTGATATTTGAGTATCTGTAGGAAGGAATCAGGTCACAGCCAGTGTGGACAGCAGGAATGATTACACACACCAATAACTTCCAATGTGCACACTGCATGTGATGCTAATGTGGACTTGAACAAAGTAAACTAAACCCATATAGAGACTCTTTGGTCAGTTTGTCCCATCATAGAATGATTTTTTTTTACAGGCTCACTGTAACAAGAAGCCTCATTCAAATACTCACATATTATAGAAAACAAAGCAAATGTGTCACTTTCACTTTATGATAGTTTTTCATTTTGTCCCACACAGATACCAACACACCTGTTTCATCCTCAGTGTGTGGAGTCTCTCTGTCAGACAGCAGCATGGAGCAGCGGTGAGTAACATGACCATAAATGAATAATGTGTGTGTGTGGTGTGTGTGTGTGTGTGTGTGTGTGTGCAGATCCCTATAATGTAATTTCAGAACAATATCATAAACTCACTGTTGATTATTCACCATAGAAAGTATAATGTTGGTTTATAAGATAAATTCAGACTGAGATAAAGTTGGATGAAGTTATGAGACATAAACACTGATGACAGAAATAGTCACTGTCAGGTTACTGTAGGAATATTAAAGTATTATAGAAATGTTAGAAATGACATCAGAGACTGTGAAGTATGTTAACCTGACTGTAAAATCAGGAAGCTTCCAGATGTGTTTTCAGTCTCTTCAGGTCTGTTAAAGGAACATTACACAGCTCTCTGATGAAGTCATACAGCTGCTGCTCTGATGTTTTCATGTTTCTCTTGTTGACCTGCATACAACTTTCATTTTTATGTAGTGCAGCTGAATATCAGAAGGTCTCTGAGTAAAAAGGCTTCTGCAGGCGTCGTCTAGCAATGTGAAGCTGAATCACATGTTTCTCACATCAGGGACAGAAAAGACTGATTGATCTGCAGCCTTTAATGCAAATAGAGAAACATTTCTACATGACTGTCTTCATCACAGTCAAAAATACAAATACAAACAAGAATTCAACTTTATGACATGAAATATTATATGATCAAAACCAAATGTAATGTTTAAATATTTCAGATTGTATACACACACACACACACACACACACACACACACACACACCATTTTCATTCAAATCGGCAATTATTAAAAATAATTAATTAATTTAATTTAATTTTCTCTTAACTATAAATACATATAAATAAATAATGAAATAAAGAATAATAAAATAATTACTGATATACTATAAAAGAAAGATACATGTTTATGTGTGTATTAAACTGTTCTATATTTATTCTTCCCAACCAGTAACATCTCATCCAGATACCAGGACATCATCTCCAAAAGTACTCTGATCTCTCCAGGATCTCCTGCTGTCTACCAACTGAGACCAAAGGAAGAGAAGTTTGGGACTCTGACAAGAAAAACTGTTGGAGAGAAAAACCCGAACAAGACAAACAGAACCATCTTACTTGTAGGTGAAACAGGAACAGGAAAATCTACTCTGATCAACGCTCTGGTAAACTACACCATGGGAGTGAAGTTTGAGGACAACATCTGGTTTGAGATCGTAAAGAAAGAGGAGAGAAGTCAGATAGAGAGTCAGACATCAGATGTAATCGTGTACGAGATCTTTGGTTATGAAGATGAAACTCTGCCCTACTCTCTGACCATCATCGATACTCCTGGATATGGAGACACCAGAGGGATCGAACATGATGTCATCGTTAGTCAAAGATTATTTGACTTGTTCCGCTCAGACGATGGAGTTCATGAACTTTCTGCAGTGGGTCTGGTGGTGAAGGCGAGTGAGAATCGAGTGAGTGATCGACTGAGGTACATCTTTGATTCAGTGACGTCTCTGTTTGGGAAAGACATTGAGGAGAACATCATCGCTCTCATCACAAACTCTAATGGCATAACACCTGAAAATGTTCTGGAAGCTCTTGAAGCTGCAAACATTAAATGTGCCAAAGATGAAGAGAATGAAACTGTTCACTTCCTGTTTGATAACTGCCAGAGAAAAGAGAGAACAAAGAAAAGCAAGGTTGCTTTAGAGAATGCATGGACGATAACAGAGGCAGGAATGGAAGAATTCAAAGACTTCCTGAAAGAATCTAAACCTCAGAAGCTGAAGACAACAGTTGAAGTGTTGAACTCACGGATCAGACTGACAGCCTGCATCCAAAACCTGCAAGAAAGAATCCAGCTGATTGAACTGAAACAGAGAGAGATCCAACAGACTGAAGAGGCTCTGAAGAAACATGAAGAAGAGATGAAGAAGAATGAAAAGTTCACTGTAGAAGTTGATGAGCCCTACAAAGAGAAACAGCCTATCAAGGGTGGGATGTGGGGTGGATTTAAGTTTGGGGTGATGTGGGATATCCCACCTCTTTTGTTTAAAGGAGCTGTCACCTGTAACGTTTGTGAAGAGAACTGTCACTATCCTGGATGCACAATGGCCCCCAGTCCTTCATGGTGTGAGGTCATGAAAGATGGTAACTGCACTTCATGTACAGGGAAGTGTCCTGCATCAGATCATGTGAAAGAGGAATGGATTTATGTGAACAAGGCCAGGAAAGTCCAGAAGACCCTACAAGATATGAAAAAAAAGTATGAAGAGAATAAGTCAGAAAGTGAGAAGAAGAAGAGCCTGATGGAAAATGTTGACACAGTGATGGAAGAACTGACAGCAGAGAAGATAAAGTTGCTGGATGAGGTCTACCAACATGTTGTTAATCTGGAGGAGATCGCCATGAATGATAATTCACTGTCCACTCATGTCCACTTGGACTTCCTGATTGAGAAGATGGAGGAGACAGGAGACACAGTGAAGGTGACGAAGCTGGAGGAGATGAAGAGTCGACGGGATGAAGGAACCAGAGGAGGGCTGAGGTACATGATGGGTAAAGTGGCAGCAGCATTTGGTAAAGCAGATACAAAAAAAAATTAGTTGAACAACATGAACCAGCTCAGTAGACAACAAGATCTACACTGTTCATACAAATGTTTAAACATCACAAACATTATTTTATTATAATCCTTTTAATTACAATGTTGATGTAAAATGTCCATCAGAAAAGAATTGAATCTTCTCTTAAATGTCAGGTGTGTGATTGTGAGAAACAGGAGCTCTGTTGCTGTTTGTTCTTGTAGTTGAATGTTTAATTCTGGACGTCTGGTCACTGTTCAGATTACAGAGGAATCATTAGTTGATCCACATCAGTCAAAGCAGAGCCACAATCTGTCTCACAGTAACAGCAGCTGTTGCTTTTCTTCTTATCAATACTCTGTTTTTACATCACTTCCTGTCATAGTTGAGCCTCTTTTCTGCTCTCAGCTTCAGTCATCAGATCAAAACACAGCATCAGTGTGTTCAGCTGCACTTCAGTAACCAAGAAACAAGAAGCACACAGCTGCTTTCAGTAGTTGGAGTAGGGGATTATAGAAACCTGATGGACATTTCTCTGCCATGTTCACACTATCTAATTGTTTCTACTTCTTACTTTTATTTTGACTTTAAGTTTTGATGCATATCTTTTGATTATATTTTGATGGAGTTTAAATAGCACTGAGCAGTAGTTTAGTTTTATATGTAATATTTTTAACATGTATTCAAACTGTATTTTTGATCTATTTCAGATTTTTGTTTTAATTTACACACAACTGCACAACGCAGGCAAGTGCTGAACTGAGTTTTGCCATGCTTACATTACATTTATAACTGACTTCAAATACCTGATGTTATTCATATTCTATCTGTATAATCACTGTGGAATGATGCTAAATGCTAATTGATGAGGACTTGGGTTGATTGGAGGTGTGGGAACACCCAAAGGGAGGATTATATGGTTTAGTATTTGCTTCTGTCTGATCAGATTTTCTTCACGTGTATTTGAATCATACAGCTTGTAATGATGAGTTTAATATTTCAGATGACACAGGCCATGTGGGAACACTTGTATTCATTCATGTAGTTTATTTTCTAAGCAGTGATATTTGAGTGGTTGCAGTATATTGTGTTATTCTACATGAAATCATGTTTCTGTGAATGATGAATAAAGTGTGAGCTTGATGAAATCAGCTTGCTCAGAGTGTCTTCACTGGATCATCAGCTGCTTTCTGAGTCTGTTGAAGCTTCTGCTGAACTTTGTTCATTAAATGTCTGTTTGACTTTATTCTGAGCAGCAAGTCTGACAGAGACTCAAAGAAAACACAGCTCACAGCATCATAATGAACATATCCTGAAGAATATTACATCCACTCTGGATAATGATGTTTTCTGTAGTGACCACTAGATGGAGCCACAGCTGATGTGGACTGAAGGAAACCTGAGCACACTGAACTGATATTACAAGAAGGATCAAGTGTTTAAACTGTGCACACTTCAAGTAGCTCTTCAAGTGTTTTACACTCAAATACAAACTAGAACTGAGACATTGTCAAATTATATTAAATGCAAAATGTTCATTTTTTAACTTCAGTCTGCAATCTGAACAAGACCATCCATGTGATAGAAAATATGTAAAAAGAAATATTAAAAAAACGTTTTCATTAAAATAAACAAACAAAAAAACAACTTTATATTCCCCCTCGCAATTTTCTCCACAAATTGAAATGTCTTTAAATACACATGAACATGAATCCAACACACTGTAGTGAACAGATGAATGGAGGCAGAAGACGTCTTTCAGTCAGCAGTGCACACATTCAGCGACACACAGGAGCTCTTTCAAGCTGGGCTCCGGTTCATCCACAACACCTGTCCCGCCAACGAGGAGGACCCGCCCCCATCGCTGCTCTGCCAATCACGAGGCCGTACCTTGCACATGAATATATGAACCTGTGGCTGTGTCCCAATTTGGTCCCAATTGCGAGGCTGCATCCTCGAAGTACGCATTTAGAGGCCGATTACGTCACAATGCCGCGCGAAGGCTGTCCCAATTCGAAGACTCCTTCAAATGCAGCCTTGAAATGCGGCCTTCTTTTCCCTCTTTTTCAAGGATGCATCGCTACTGTCCTTTGCGGCCTCCCAGATGCTCCCAGATCCCAAGATCCTTTGCGCGGCGCTGTTCAGTGCCGCGAAAACAATGGCGACACCAACAGGTGAAGACTTTTCATTCAAGTGTAAGCATTGGTTTGTTTTATTTAATTATTTGTACTTATTACTACTTATACTTTTATACTTTTACTAATTACTTATATTTTATTACTTGACTTATTTTTTTATATTTATATATATACATATATATACACAGTCACTATTATATGTTATACTTCATTATTATGATAATGTTTTGCTATATTAGAACCCTTTTGTCTGTTAACATAGCATCCCTGTGTTTACCTTTTCTCTTGCTTCCCTCTGTGTTTAGAACAATACTGGAAAAGATGGGCATGGAGGGGAAGGTCCAGCCCCACCAGGCGAAAAAGAAGTGGTGATTTTATGTTAATGTTATAAAATAAAAAATATTGTCAATTGTTACACGTTGTCTATTCCATTTAGTATTTACAACTTCAGTACAATTTATAACAGGGTTAACAAACGGTATAAAGTGCTACTGTTCAGGAAGAACAAGGGATTAAATATTTTCTTTTATTATCAAGTGATGAAACATTTAACTATTTACAAAAATTACATCAGGAATAACTATTTACAGATTATTATTATTTTTATTATTCTTTCTCTTGTGTGTTTTCCTTCTTTCTTCTTCTTTCTTTCTTTCTTTCTTGTGTGTTTTCCTTCTTTCTTCTCCTTTCCTTTATTCTTCTCCTTTCTTCTCTCTTATAATTTTGTCAGCTTTTTCACCGTCTTTTCGGTCGAGACGTCTTTCTCGTCTTATGGGCGGGAACAGCTGGTGACGCAACCAGGAAATGCCTCGAAGGCTAGACCGTCTCATTTAACAACGGTTGATGCAGCCTTCGAAGGTTCCTCAGAAGGCTGCATCCTTCGAAGGCCGCAAAGGCCGCGTACTTCGAAGGATGCAGCCTCGCAGTTGGGTCGGAATTGAGACACAGCCACAGTCACGTGTACTCTGAGATGGACGTGCAGGTCAGGAAATGACGTAATCGGACAGTATATGGTTTGTTATTTGTGTTATTACCTTACGTGTTGGACTAAATACATGTTGACATATTGAGGAAACGGGTTTCATATTTCACAAGAATGGATACTTGGCGAGCTGTACAGAAAGTCCTGAGTCATAAGATGATCGTTGTGGATAAAGGGAAGACTTTGAAGGTATGTAGGCATTATAGCTTTTCTCACTTAGCTGAGTGGCTAGCCGAGCTAACCGCTAATACTATTACGGCTGTGAGCAACCATATAAGTCGTGAGTGAATCGGGACAATCTAAGCTTTCTAACAATGTACGGCATGAATATATATGTTTAAGGGTTGGTGTTTAAAACATCCAGAAGAACATGTGGCTACCTCCTAACTTCCGGTCCGTCCCGCAGACGGAACAACGAGTTTTAAGAGGTTAAAGTATTTATGTATCTGCTATAACGATATAACGGAGATATTAACTCCAAATAAATAAATACCTGAATGTTTTTACTCTAATATCTGTTTCAGCTCTAATAGTTTATATTTACATCCTCATATTAAGCTTTAAACATCATAAACACTGAGATGAGGGAATTAATATTATTTATTTAAACCTGCACTGACGGTGTTCGGCCACCGGGGGGCAGCAGAGACTTTAAATTACAGCAAAGAGTTTATTCTTTATCAAATTAAATACTTACAGGATATAAAAGGTGAAACTTTTAATAATGTTAAATGTGAATAAACTGTATTTTTGAATATAAACTGCACAAAAACATGTTTAAATGGATTAAATTAGAGCTGAACAGTTTGTAAAGGTTCATAAAATATTTACTTTCACATCAATAAAAATGTATCAGCTGCACAAAACTTTAAAAAATGCATTATTTCCTTTTTTTCATGTTTTTATAAGTCTCCACTGTAAATAAATTAGACCTGAACAGTTTGTAAGAGTTAAGATATTTTCATTTTTGTGCCTTTTCATCACATTTCAGAATAAAAGCCCACGGTGTTGTTTCTCTGAGCAGCTTGTGAAGGTTAAAACTAACATGGACTGAGCTTTCTTTATGGCTTTAAACTTGAAACTAGAACAGAAAACACCAGAAATCATCTCGTTCTGCTTCTTTAATGTCCGTTGTTCTTCAGACAGTTGAATATTTAAAGTTCAGATTAAAACATTAAAACATTAAAACCTCAGAGCAGAATAATAAAATGATGTATAAAATAATAAAATAATAAAATAATCTGCAGCTAGTGAATAAAGAGCAGATTCAGATCAAAGCGTTGGTGTTTCAGGTTTTAATGAACAGATAAATATGAGCAGAGTTAATCGGAGCGTCGGACGCTGCAGAGCGACGGGTCCTTCATGAACTGAGGATGTTTGTGTGTCACCGACATGAAACCTGCAACACACACACACACACACACACACACACACATACACACACACACACACACACACAAGAATAAAACATTAAAGTCAGAAAGTGTCACAGTCCTGCTCACAGCTTCATTTCTCTTTCATACAGAATCACAACCTTTTATATTCTTATTTATTTTATTATTGATTTTAATTCTACTGTATTTACATTTTAAGGTTCTTCAGTGAAGTTTAATTAAATATTTCTCATCTGTTTTTTTTCCATTTTAAATATTTATTAATATTTAGAAATTAACTTGTGAGCTGCTGATGTTTGTTTGCTGTGATAATGTAAAATATCACATTTTATATTATTATTATTATTGTTATTATTATTATTATTATTATTATTATATATTATTTATTATTATTATTATTAATAAACGTTTGTAATTCTTTTTGACGTCCAATTTTAATCCCTGAACATGAACGCAGCATTTTATAATTTTATAATTCAAGTTTAATAAATGCAGGTTTTTTTCTTTTTAATTCAGTTTAAAGTTTGTTAAACAGTAAAATATAACTTCAGTCTTCTGTTAATCTGTATTCATGTTTCAGTCTCTTTATTAAGTATTATTATTATTATTAATTAATTAAGGCTCCTTTTTATGTTAAAGGAATATTTACACACTTAGACGATAGAAGCTGTTTTTACACATTTCCTGTATGTTCTGCTTGTATTCTAATAAAGAGACTAATAATAATAATAATAATAATAATAATAATAATAATAATATATATGATCATTAAAGCTTATTAATAAAACAACTCATCTAAAAGGAGTTTTAGACTTTTACACAGAACCACAGAATTAATCCATAAACTCTCATTTTTCTGGTTAAAATCACTTAAATATGTTTTTCAAACACTTCAAACCTTTAAAAAAATAAAGTGACCACTTTAAATAAAAGTAGTAGTAAAGTAGAGATGTGTGCTCTCTCTTTTTAATATTTTAGTTGTTGGTTATTATCAGTTTGTCTTTAGTTATGTATTTATGAATGTGTGAGATTTACCAACAGGATCAATAAAGTATTTATGTATCTGCTATAACGATATAACGGAGATATTAACTCCAAATCTCTCAATACCTGAATGTTTTTACTCTAATATCTGTTTCAGCTCTAATAGTTTGTATTTACATCCTCATATTAAGCTTTAAACATCATAAACACTGAGATGAGGGAATTAATATTATTTATTTAAACCTGCACTGACGGTGTTCGGCCACCGGGGGGCAGCAGAGACAAGCCTTTCAATTACAGCTAATCATTAAATCAGAGTTTATTCTTTATCAAATTAAATACTTACAGGATATAAAAGGTGAAACTTTTAATGATGTTAAATGTGAATAAACTGTATTTTTGAATATAAGCTGCACAAAAACATGTTTAAATGGATTAAATTAGAGCTGAACAGTTTGTAAAGGTTCATAAAATATTTACTTTCACATCAATAAAAATGTATCAGCTGCTAAAAACTTTAAAAAATGCATTATTTCCTTTTTTCATGTTTTTATAACCCTCCAGTGTAAATAAATTAGATCTGAACAGTTTGTAAGGGTTAAGATATTTTCATTTTTGTGCCTTTTCATCACATTTCAGAATAAAAGCCCTCGGTGTTGTTTCTCTGAGCAGCGTGTGAAGATTAAACTAACGTACCCATGGACTGAGCTTTCTTTATGGCTTTAGAGATTTCCTTCTGTTTCCTCCCACACAGGCCTGGAAAACAAAGAGAAGCACATTTAATATTAATATGAATAAATACAACATGGAAAAGTCATAATGTGATAACTTTGTTCTTTCTTTATGTTTGTTTATTTTCATCTTTAATGTGACATTGTTACTGTCGTCATGTTTAAATTAATTAATTAATAACTTTATTAACTAGAGCAGTGTGTTTAGTGTTAGCTGTCACTCAGAACAAACAGTTGGAGATGAATAACAAACGTTTCTGTAATAAAGATTATTTAATAACTTGTGGAACGATACATAGAGGTGTGACGATACAGACAGACAGACACAGAGAGAGACAGACAGTCAGACAGACAGTCAGTCAGACAGACACAGAGAGACAGACAGACAGAGAGACAGACAGACAGACAGGCAGACAGACAAGCAGACAGACAGAGAGACAGACAGACAGTCAGACAGACCTGTGATGTGTCGGCCATAGATTCGTCCCGTGTGAGGAGAGATGAACTGAGACAGAAGCTGTGAAGATAAACTCTGATCATCATCACTGTGATATAATATCTTCATGTTCTTTATGCAGCTGGAGGAGGAAGAGATGTACTTTACTTCTCATCACACACTGTGACTCTGAACCTGAGACACAACCCTAACCCCCCACCCCCTTCCCTAGTAATAATATTACTGAGTTACAGCAGTGATATAATTATAAATGTTAACAGTATGAATGAACAGATTGTGTTGTTAATATATAATAATAAACATTAATAATAACTCACCGGATCCTCCCTGTAATAACCCTATATAGTAATGTATAATATTAATATAATAATAATAATAACTCACCGGGTCTTTGAGTGTTTCTGAGGTCAAACTTCTGAAACCTGCAGAGACACATCATAGCATCGTTAGCATTAGCGTTAGCATCCGCAGTTTAACAGATAACTCTGAGCTCCTTCAATAAAAACACAAACTGTGACTTTAATGAACTGTGTAACGCGTTCATAGAGGAGTTAAAGAGTCTCACTTGTGTTTCCATTTAGAGAGAAAACAGAGTGAATCCTCTGCAGCCTCCTCAGAGCTAGCATGTTGACCTCACACAGCACCGGAAGTACTACTCTTCTTCTTCTTCTATGTCTCTGTGCGGAGCAGCTCACTACCGCTCACTACCGACACCAGGTGGCCTGTTAGAGGAACTGAAACGTCTTACACACATTTCATTCAAACAAAATGCTTTTTTTTATTTTAAATTAATTTGCACATAGAAAAATACACAATACAATAAAAGTAACACATGCAGAACATTTGAAATTAAGAAAAGAAAATAACAACTTACAAAAACATAAATGTTGTTGGCATTAACTCACCAATTCCCTACATGACTGACTTTACAGACTCATCCTACTTATGTCATTTTTGTTAATTTTGATAACTTTGTTTTGATTCAATTTATTTTTGCATTGAGTAGCCATGTGACTACCGGTTTTTACTGTCTTTTAAATCCTTCAAAATATGTTTGTTCATTTGGTTTATATATATATATATATATATATATATATATATATATATATATATATATATATATATATATATATATATATATATACATATACATATACATATTTGCACATGTTTTCTACCATGTGGATATACTTGTTCAGTTTGTAGACTTGGATTAAAAAACATTTAAATGTTTGAATTTATTATAACTTGATAAAGTCTCAGTTCTAGTTTGTAGTTGAGTGTAAAACACTTGAAGAGCTACTTGAAGTGTGCACAGTTTAAACACTTGATCCTTCTTGTAATATCAGTTCAGTGTGCTCAGGTTTCCTTCAGTCCACATCAGCTGTGGCTCCATCTAGTGGTCACTACAGAAAACATCATTATCCAGAGTGGATGTAATATTCTTCAGGATATGTTCATTATGATGCTGTGAGCTGTGTTTTCTTTGAGTCTCTGTCAGACTTGCTGCTCAGAATAAAGTCAAACAGACATTTAATGAACAAAGTTCAGCAGAAGCTTCAACAGACTCAGAAAGCAGCTGATGATCCAGTGAAGACACTCTGAGCAAACTGATTTCATCAAGCTCACACTTTATTCATCATTCAGAGAAACATGATTTCATGTAGAATAACACAATATACTGCAACCACTCAAATATCACTGCTTAGAAAATAAACTACATGAATGAATACAAGTTTTCCCACATGGCCTGTGTCATCTGAAATATTAAACTCATCATTACAAGCTGTATGATTCAAATACACGTGAAGAAAATCTGATCAGACAGAAGCAAATACTAAACCATATAATCCTCCCTTTGGGTGTTCCCACACCTCCAATCAACCCAAGTCCTCATCAATTAGCATTTAGCATCATTCCACAGTGATTATACAGATATAATATGATTAACATAAGATTCAAGAAGTTTTTGTCATATGCAAAATAAAAACACAGGTTCAAACACAGTAATATATATGAATTAAAATAGATTAAGAAGAATACAATTAAGCTAAGTAAAAATAATACAATTATAAAAACAAGAGAAATGCCAAAAACTGTTAATAAAAGGTATTTGAAGTCAGTTATAAATGTAATGTAAGCATGGCAAAACTCAGTTCAGCACTTGCCTGCGTTGTGCAGTTGTGTGTAAATTAAAACAAAAATCTGAAATACATCAAAAACACAGTTTGAATACATGTTAAAAATATTACATATAAAACTAAACTATTGCTCAATGCTATTTAAACTCCATCAAAATATAATCAAAAGATATGCATCAAAACTTAAAGTCAAAATAAAAGTAAGAAGTAGAAACAATTAGATAGTGTGAACATGGCAGAGAAATGTCCATCAGGTTTCTATAATCCCCTACTCCAACTACTGAAAGCAGCTGTGTGCTTCTTGTTTCTTGGTTACTGAAGTGCAGCTGAACACACTGATGCTGTGTTTTGATCTGATGACTGAAGCTGAGAGCAGAAAAGAGGCTCAACTATGACAGGAAGTGATGTAAAAACAGAGTATTGATAAGAAGAAAAGCAACAGCTGCTGTTACTGTGAGACAGATTGTGGCTCTGCTTTGACTGATGTGGATCAACAAATGATTCCTCTGTAATCTGAACAGTGACCAGACGTCCAGAATTAAACATTCAACTACAAGAACAAACAGCAACAGAGCTCCTGTTTCTCACAATCACACACCTGACATTTAAGAGAAGATTCAATTCTTTTCTGATGGACATTTTACATCAACATTGTAATTAAAAGGATTATAATGAAATAATGTTTGTGATGTTTAAACATTTGTATGAACAGTGTAGATCTTGTTGTCTACTCAGCTGGTTGATGTTGTTCACACACATCGCTGCATCTCTGTTTTACCAAAGTTTTAGTTTAGCAATCACATACTGCAGCAGAGATTTGTTTCCTTCCTTCTCTATTCGACTCTTCGTCTCCTCCAGTTTCTTCACCTTCTCTGTGTCTCCTCTTTCCCTCATCTTCTCAATCAGGAAGTCCAGGTGGGGATAAGTGGATGTTGAATTAACATTCATGGCGTGCTGCTCCAGATAAACAACATGTTGGTAGGCCTCATCCAACCACTTTATCTTCTCTGCTTTCATTTTTTTCATCTCTGTTTGAAGATGTTCCATCAGGCTCTTCCCCTTCTCACATTCTGACTGATTCTCTTCATACTTTTTTTTCATATCTTGTTTGGTCTCTTTCACTTTCCTGATCTTGGTCACATATCTCCAGTTTTCTTTCACATGATCTGATACACGACACTTATTGGTACAAACTGTACAGCGACCTCCTATCATGATCTCACAGTGTGAAGGACTGAGGGCCCATGTGCATCCAGGATAGTGACAGTTCTCTTTACATTTGTTACAGGTGACAGCTTTATTGTCCCACCAACCAGTAATCGTTTGTTTTACAGTGTAGACCTCTTCAACTTCTACAGTGAACTTTTCATTCTTCTTCATCTCTTCTTCATGTTTCTTCAGAGCTTCTTCAGTCTGTTGGATCACTTCCTGTTTTTGTTCAATCAGCTTGATTCTTTCTCGCAGGTTTTGGATGCAGGCTGTCAGTCTGATCCGTGAGTTCAACACTGCAACTGTTGTCTTCAGCTTCTGAGGTTTAGATTCTTTCAGGAAGTCTGTGAATTGTTTCATTCCTCTCTCTGTTGTCCTCCATGCATACTCTAAAGGAAGTTTATCTTCCTCGGTTCTCTCTTCGTTCTGGTTGTTATCAAACAGGAAGTGAGCAGGCTGATTCTTCTCATTTTTGGCACATTTAATGTTTGCAGCTTCAAGAGCTTTCAGAGCATTTTTAGGAGTTCTTCCATCTGAGAATGTGATGAGAGCGATGATGTTCTTCTCAATGTCTTTCCCAAACAGAGACATCACTGAATCAAAAATGTATTTAATTCGATCATTCACTCGATTCTCAGTCGCCTTCAGCACCAGACCCACTGCAGAAAGTTCATGAACTCCATCGTCTGAGCGGAACAAGTCAAATAATCTTTGACTGATGATGTCATCAAGTTCATTCCCTCTGGTGTCTCCGAATCCAGGAGTATCGATGATGGTCAGAGAGTAGGGCAGAGTTTTACCTTCATAACCAAAGATCTCGTATGTGATCACATCTGATGTCTGAC